>NC_037682.1:114440967-114530855 GCF_003255815.1 Theropithecus gelada | reverse complement strand
TTTTTTTGAGATAGAGTCTTGCTCTGTCACCCAGGCTGGAGTGCAGTGGCGTGATATCGGCTCACTGCAAGCTCCACTTCCTGGGTTCACGCCATTCTCCTGCCTCAGCCTCCCAAGTAACTGGGACTACAGGTGCCCGCCACCACACTCGGCTAATTTTTTGTATTTTTTAGTAGAGACAGGGTTTCGCTGTGTTAGCCAGGATGGTCTCAATCTCCTGACCTCTTGATCCGCCCACCTCAGCCTCCCAAAGTGCTGGGATTACAGGTGTGAGCCACTGTGCCCGATCATTTTGTTTTCTTTTAACACAGACTAGACAATATCAGAGCATACTGCACATATACTCATGAAACTTATGTTTCAGTTATATATGTATATGCTGTGTCATTAAGAAAAAGATGGGGTTTTTTTGTTGTTTTTTTGACTGAAGCAGTGGCATGATCTTGGCTCACTGCAAACTTTGTCTCCTGGGCTCAAGCAATTCTCCTGCCTCAGTCATCTGAGTAGCTGGGACTACAGGCGTGCGCCACCATGCCCGGCTAATTTTTGTAATTTTAGTAGAGACAGGGTTTCACCATGTTGGCCAGGCTAGTCTGGAACTCCTGACCTCAAGTGATCTGCCTGCCTTGGCCTCCCAAAGTGCTGGGATTACAGGCATGAGCCCTGGGACAGAAAAATGTATTTCTTAATGTGAGTCTGTTGAAAACAGTTTTAAAGTGCTTGCTGTACTGTTCTTCTAGCAGTCCAAAGCAGCCTGGTTCTACTTTGGACCACAGCTACTAAGATTCTTCAAATTCAAATATACATTTCAAGACAAAGGCATCTCTGGATGCTAACCCAAATACTAAAATAAACAAGCAGCTGGGCGCGATGGCTCATGCCTGGAATCCTAGCACTTTGGGAAGTTGAGGCAGGTGGATCACCTGAGGTCAGGATTTCGAGACCAGCCTGACCAATATGGTAAAACCCTGTCTCTACTAAAAATGCAAAATTAGCTGGTGTGACGGTGCATGCCTGTAATCCCAGCTACTTGGGAGGCTGAGACAGGAGAATCGCGTGAACCCAGGAGGCGGAGGTTGCAGTGAGTGGAGATTATGCCACTGCACTCCAGCCTGGGCAACAAGAATGAAACTCCATCTCAAAAATAAGTAAATAAAATAAAATAAACAAGAAAGAAATTCCAAAGTCCTCAGGCCAAAAAGGTCACCCACCTCTCAAAGCCCACAAAACCCCAAAGTTCCTAAAAATTACCCAGTGCTTCACTGTCTTCTAGGTTTTGCCTCTCTTCATTCTCCTAGAAAGTACAAACTGACTTCATTGTAGGTGATTATGCATCTGGGGGAAATACGGACAAATCAGAAAGAAACAGAAACATTAATAGAGCACCTATTAAGTGTTCCAAGCTTACCTGCTTTATCTCCAGGTGTAAGTCCCCCTTACTTTCAGTCTTTGAATGGAGACAAACTCTAGAGCTTCCAGTTTTTTCCTGTTGTTAATGCATTTCCTTCTTTTCCAACTATCCCAGCAATTCTGCATTACTAAGGCAGCTCTACCACCTGCCAAGAAACCTACCCTTCCAGCCGGGTACGGTGGCTCACACCTGTAATCCCAGCACTTTGGGAGGCCGAGGTGGGCAGATCACCTAAAGTCAGGAGTTCTAGACCAGCCTGACCAACATGGAGAAACCCTGTCTCTACTAAAAATACAAAATTAGCCGGGCGTGGTGGCGCATGCCTGTAATCCCAGCTACTCAGGAGGCTGAGGCAGGAGAATCATTTGAACCCGGGAGGCGGAGGTTGTGATGAGCCAAGATCACGCCATTGCACTCCAGCCTGGGCAAAAAGAGTGAAACGCCATCTCAAAAAAAAAAAAAAGAAAGAAAAAAGAAAAGAAACCTACCCTTCCTATGGAGTACAACAGGATGTTGGGCCAACACCCCACAAACATTTGTTTTGTTTTGTTTTGAGACAGTCTCGCTCCATCCCTAGGCTGGAGTGCCATGGCGTGATCTCGGCTCACTGGAACCTCTGGCTCCCAGGTTCCAGCAATTCTTCTGCCTCAGCCTCTTTAGTAGCTGGGACTACAGGCGTGTGCCACCACACCCAGTTAATTTTTGTATTTTTAGCAGAGATAGGGTTTCACCATGTTGGCCAGGATGGTCTCGATCTCTTGACCTCGTGATCCACACGCCTTGGCCTCCCAAAGTACGGGGATTACAGGTGTGAGCCACTGCACCCAGCCACAAACATTTATTTATTTCTTATTTTTTTTTGAGACAGAGTCTTGTTATGTTGCCCAAGCTGGAGTGCAGTGGCATAATCTCCACTCACTGCAATCTCCGCCTCCCAGGTTCAAGTGATTCTGCTGTCTCAGCCTCCTGAGTAGCTGGGATTACAGGCACACACCACCACACCTAATTTTTTTCTTTTTTTTCTCTTCTTTTTTTTTTTTTTTTTGAGACAAGAGTTTCGCTCTTGTTGCCAGGCTGGAGTGCAATGCCACAATCTCGGCTCAATGCAACCTCTATCTCCCGGGTTCAAGTGATTCTCCTGCCTCAGCCTCCCCAGTAGCTGGGATTACAGGCATGTGCCACCATGCCCGGCTAATTTTGTATTTTTAGTAGAGACAGGGTTTCACCACGTTGGTCGGGCTGGTCTCAAACTCCCGACTTCAGGTGATCTGTCCGCCTCAGTCTCTCAAAGGACTGGGATTACAGGTGTGAGCCACCGTGCCAGGCCACCTGTCTAATTTTTGTATTTTTTAGTAGAGATGGGGTTTCACCATGTTGGCCAGGCTGGTCTCGAACTCCTGACCTCAAGTGATCTGCCTGCCTTGGCTTCCCAAAATGCTGAAATTACAGGTGTGAGCCACCACACCCAGTTACATTTTTTCTTTTTTTTTTAATTTTGTTTATTTTTTGAGACAGGGTCTCATTCTGTCACCCAGGCCGGAGTGCAGTGGTGCAGTCTCGGCTCACTGTAACCTCAGCCTCCTGGGCTCAAGCAAACCACCAGCCTTGGTCTCCCAGAGTGCTTGGATTACAGAGGTGAGCCACCGCGTCTGGCCCCCACAAACATTTAGAACGAGTACCACATCCAGGAGAAGGGCTGTGATCCTAGCTCTTCCCTGTCTGTGCCTAAAGCAGAGGGCTTTCCCTTGAGTGCTAGGAACCTCATGGAATTATCTGCAATATGTGAATTTTTTCTGGGTCAGAGTTCATAGGTTTTATCTAATTGAGACAACCTTCTCAGGAAAGGATCTGAGGAGCTGCGGAGCATCATGTGATCGAGGGCAGGGTCGAGGACTTGAGTGAAATGATTTGGAACAACTGCAGCTGAAATGTGCCTGGGAGACGTCCACATGCTTGCATGCCTTTTTTAGTGCCCTTCTGTGTATCTGGAATGCTCCGTCCAGGCCTTTTCTCCTTGCCTCTCAAAGCTTAGCTCAAATGCCACCAACTTTTCTGGGACACTCTCCTTGATACTATTTCAAAGAAATCATTTCTTTTTCTCTGTTTATGTCTTTCCTTGTTAATCTCACTTGATTATAAATCACTTGAACCAAAGAAGAGATTTGCTGGCCTGGCGCCGTGGCTCACACCCGTAATCCCAGCACTTTGGGAAGCCGAGGAGGGTGGATCACCTGAGGTCAGGAGTTTGAGACCAGCCTGACCAAAATGGTGAAACCCCGTCTCTACTAAAATAAAAAAGTAGGGCCAGGCGCAGTGGCTCACGCCTGTAATCCCAGCACTTTGGGAGGCTGAGGCAGGCAGATCATCTGAGGTCAGGAGTTCAAGACCAGCCTGGCCAACAAGGTGAAACCCCAGCTCTACTAAAAATACAAAAATGAGCAGGGCGTGGTGGCATGCATCTGTAATCCCAGCTACTCAGGAGGCTGAGGCAGAATTGCTTGAACCCAGGAGGCAGAAGTTGCAGTGAGCCAGGATCGCACCATTGTACTCCAAACTGGGTGACAAGAGTGAGACTCCGTCTAAAAAAAAAATATATATATATATATATATATATATATATATATATGTCCGGCTTAGTGAAATAGGGCAAAGGAAGCAATCAGGTATGCATTTATCTCATGTGTGCAGAGGGGTAACTGTGAGTTCTGTCCATCCTTTGTCCACAAGCAGTCTCCTTGTGGGCAAATTGTGCAGGAGTACTGTAAGCTTTTTTTTTTTTTTAAATCTTTGTAGCTATCTTGTTATTCAGGAACAGAATGGAAGGCAGGCCAGGCGTGGTGGCTCATGCCTGTAATCCCAGCACTTTGGGAGGCCAAAGTGGGGTGGATCACTTGAAGTCAGGAGTTCAAGACCAGCCTGGCCAATATGGCAAAACCCTGTCTCTACCAAGAATACAAAAGTTAGCTGGGCATGGTGGTGTACACCTGTAATCCCAGCTCCTCAGGAGGCTGAGGCAGGAGAACTGCTTGAACCCGGGAAGCGGAGGTTACAGTGAGCCAAGATTGCGCCACTGCACTCCAGCCTGGGCAACAGAGTGAGACTTTGTCTCAAAAATAAATAAATAAATAAAACCAAGTAAACAGTCCTGTCTCATAGAAGTCTCTCAAATACTTTAAAAAAACAAAAACAAAAAAAGAACAGGAGGCAGGTTTGCCAGGCACAGTTCCAAGCTTGACCTTCCCTTTGGCTTCCCGAGGGGTCCTGAGGTTTATTTTCCTTTCACAAGTCTATGCCTAATATACGCATAGCTCTACACTTGCACATTTTCCTCCTTTCCTTGACTTAGCTATGTGAACTTCAGTATGTAACTCAAACTTAAAATTCCTTACCTGTAAGACGGAGTGGTTCTGAGCATTTAATATTACTTTATAACTAAAAATGCTTCACAAATATGAAGTGTTACTATTTTTGGAAGGAGAGGCAAGGCCTAGGCAAAAGTACTGTACTTTTAACTTTTATTTAGAACAGAGGTCTTGTCGGTGGCTCACGCCTGTAATCCCAACACTTTGGGAGGCCAAGGTGGGCGGATCACAAGGTCAGGAGATCGAGACCATCCTGGCTAACACAGTGAAACCCTGTCTCTACTAAAAATACAAAAAAATCAGCCGGGCGTGGTGGTGGGAACCTGTAGTCCCAGCTACTCAGGAGGCTGAGGCAGGAGAATGGCATGAACCCAGGAGGCAGAGCTTGCAGTGAGCCGAGATCGTGCCACTGCACGCCAGCCTGGGCGACAGAGTGAGACTCCGTCTTAAAAAACATAAGAATAAAAAAAGAACAGAGGTCTCTTGGACTCTTAGTCCCAGGCTTGACTATTTTGTGCCACTGGGAGTACTCCCTTTCCTCTTCTTCACACCATCAGGAAAGGCAGGCCGAGAGTTACACTGCTTGACTCTGCCTCGGTCTATCCCACAGGTGATCACTTACTCCAGTCGTCACGTCTACAATAACTTGACTGAGGAACAGAAGGGCCGAGTGGCCTTTGCTTCCAATTTCCTGGCAGGAGACGCCTCCTTGCAGATTGAACCTCTGAAGCCCAGTGATGAGGGCCGGTACACCTGTAAGGTTAAGAATTCAGGGCGCTACGTGTGGAGCCATGTCATCTTAAAAGTCTTAGGTAAGATAGCATGCCAAAGTGAATGTCTACAGCTTATTTCTAAGGTATCTAAGAGGGATAGTCATATGCACCACGGTGGTACAAAAGTTCATGTTCAGTACTTTGTATTATACATTCAGAAGTCACCTCGTCCAGTTCCCTGGGAAGAAAGGTGTATCTTCTGTATTATAGCCATAATAAAAAATGAAAATATAAGAGCAATTTTCCATAGTTGTCCATTACAAAACATAAATATTCTCTAATATTTAAGTGGGATCTTCATATTTAAGTCTCTCAGATATGATTCAAATTCACTTCTGTTTTTTGACAGCAAGAGCTACTAAGTTCTACTTAATTGCTTCCAAATTAATACACTGCTGTATCAGCAAAACCATGCTCAACTTTCCTAAAATGTCCAATAATAATGTGTCTTCTTTGAGAAGTAATGAGGCAGCCTCTGACCCAAAAATTACAACAGCACCACCGGAGTTGGGGGTATGTGTGCTTAGGGGATGGAGGTGGATGTTTTTCTGGGGGTAGTGTAAAACAAGGCTAGTTGAATCCCCACTCAAAAGTTGACCAAAACGGATGGCTGGAGAAGCAACTCAATAGGACATAATTTTTCCATTGAATCTGGTTTTTCCATTGAATCTGGTGTTTGGGGATCTTTGAATCGTTACACTTTTGCTTGGTGGTGTTGTTGCCAGTGAGACCATCCAAGCCCAAGTGTGAGCTGGAAGGAGAGCTGACAGAAGGAAGTGACCTGACTTTGCAGTGTGAGTCATCCTCTGGCACAGAGCCCATTGTGTATTACTGGCAGCGAATCCGGGAGAAGGAGGGAGAGGATGAACGTCTGCCTCCCAAATCTAGGATTGGTAAGTCATTTTCCTACCAATCTACTGAGCCAACAAAACAGTCCTCTATCCAAGAGCTCTAAATCAGCTTTGTCAGCATTTCACTACGTGACCTGAAATACCCTGCTGAACCTCCTGAACATCCATTTTTAAAATCCATTAACTAGAACAGAAAATCTGCCTTTCCTTTCCTCAAATGACATGTAAAAGCAGTAAAAGAGATTAGAAGAAATGTACTACATACATCCACTGTATCTAAATATTATGTTTAGTATCCCTTAAATGGTCACAATCTTTTGTAACTTTTGAGGATGTGCTGCAACTTAAAAAAAATGTTTATCTTTATTCTCATGTTCCCATAGCGTATCTTTTCCATCATTTCATTTTTATCAAATAGTATTACAGAATCTCAGGTCAGTGACAAAGTAAAAAATAAATACAGATACCATCACTAAAGGGATTTACAGTCATTCTTTCTGCTTGTGCAGACTACAACCACCCTGGGCGAGTTCTGCTGCAGAATCTTACCATGTCCTCCTCTGGACTCTACCAGTGCACAGCAGGCAACGAAGCTGGGAAGGAAAGCTGTGTGGTACGAGTAACTGTACAGTGTAAGCATCCAAAGGGGTTTTAGTTTCATTTTTTTGTTTGCTTTTGCATTGTAGATCAATGTTAAGACATTCTAATCATGAGTAAGAGTAAGGTTAAGGTCAAAATCTTTATCTCCAGAAGGATATGGCTATCACCAAAAGAAATTCAGTAGTTCCAAAGACCACTTAACAATTGACTGGTCAGGCACAGCGGCTCATGCCTGTAATCCCAGCACTTTGGGAGGCCCAAGTGGGCAGATCTGTTGAGGTCAGGAGTTCGAGACCAGCCTGGCCAACATGGTGAAACCCCGTTTCTACTAAAATACAAAAATTAGCTGGGTATGGTGGTGGGCGCCTATAATCTCAGCTACTCAGGAGGTTGAGGCAGGAAAATCGCCTGAACCTGGGAGGCGGAGGTTGCAGTGAGCCAAGATCATGCCACTGCACTCCAGTCTGGGTGACAGATCGAGACTCCCTCTCAAAAAAAAAAAAAAAAAAAAAACCAGCCAGGCGTGGCGGCTCACGCCTGTAATCCCAGCACTTTGGGAGGCCGAGGCAGGCGGATCACAAGGTCAGGAGTTTAAGACCAGCCTGACCAACATGGTGAAACCCCATCTCTACTAAAAGATACAAAAAATTAGCCAAGTGTGGTGGCACACACCTGTAATCCCAGCTACTCGGGAGGCTGAGGCAGGAGAATCGCTTTAACCTGAGACGCGGAGGTTGCAGTGAGCCGAGATGGTGCCATTGCACTCCAGCCTGGACATCCAACAAAAAGAAAACAAAACAAAACAAAAGAAAACACCAGTTGACTGTATTTACAAATATGTGAATTAACCAGCCCCCTAAAGAAATTCACTATATCTAGGAGACTTATAAACACCATTCCTAAAAACAAAAACAAACAAAATCGCCAAGCTAGTTATATGCCACCTACGATTCTAGGCAAGCAGGTAAAATTTCTCCTCTCCACAGAGTATTCGTGAGTCCATATATGCATGTGCACGTGCCCGCACACGTGTGTACACGTGTTATAATCAAGCATTTGATTTGCCTCAAGTACAGATGAGAGATAGTAGCAGGTGACTAAGACCTTTAGCTGTGGATTCAGATAACTGCCTGGATTTCAATCACAGCTATCACTAACTCTGTAGTACCTTAGGCATATTTTCCAATCTATAAAGGAGAATAATAGTTAACTATCTCATAGAGTTTTTCTTTTTCTTTTTTTTTTTCTGGAGACAGGGTCTTGCTCTGTCGCCCATGCTGGAGTGCAGCGGCGCAATCTTGGCTCACTGCAGCCTCTGCCTCCCGGGTTCAAGTGACTCTCCTGCCTCCACCTCCCGAGTAGCTGGAATTACAGGCACATGCCACCACACCTGGCTAATTTTTGTATTTTTGTAGAGACAGGGTTTCGCCATGTTGGCCAGGCTGGTCTCAAACTCCTGGACTTAGGCGATCCACCCTTCTTCACCTCCCAGAGTGCTGGGATTACAGGCATGCGCAATGGCACCTGGCCTCTTAGAGTTTTTCTGAAAAGTTAATAAATGAACACATTTACTTACAACTGCCTAGGAACAGAGCTTGACATACAGTGGGTATTTGATAACATTAGCTATTATTATTATTTCTCCTTAATCAATGTAGTAACTTTAGACTTTTGAACAGAATCCTACAGCCACAAGCCATGCTTGCAGTGTTAACATTTATTTGGCGCAATAAATAGTATGCCAGGCTTATAATCTAGAGATTGAGTCTTGAAAAAAGACAGGATAAACCAAGTTGAAAGATAAAAGGAGGCAGGGCATGGGTATTAATCTTTGTTAAATTGTCTTCATAACATCTTTGTTAAATTGTCTCTAATTTCTCAAATGCTCTTTGGACCACTTTTAAAATTTTCCTAGCCTCCACCCTCTTTTTTTTTTTTGAGACGGAGTCTCACTCTGTCACCCAGGCTGGAATGCAATGGCGTGATATTGGCTCACTGCCACCTCCACCTCCCAGGTTCAAGCGATTCTCCAGCTTCAGCCTCCCGAGTAGCTGGGACTACAGGCACATGCCACCACACTTGGCTAATTCTTGTATTTTTAGTAGAGACGGGGTTTCACTATGTTGGCCAGGCTGGTCTTGAACTACTGATCTCGTGAGTCACCTACCTCGGCCTCCCAAACTGCTGGGATTACAGGCATGAGACACTACACCCAGCACCCCCTTATTAATAAATTAAATAAAACCTTTGTCAGAATCAATATTTTACTGTTTTCAAAGTTATAATTCAACATTCTGTGCCCATTTTGGTTTAGCTGTTTTTTCATTGATTTGAAAGAGTTCTTTATTATGTATTTATATACTCTGCTTATTAGATTTTGCACTCTGGTGGTTTAAAAAATATATCTATGTAATTATTTGCTACTTCTCCCTTCAAGAGGTATACCTTTGTCCAGGTGCAGTGGTTCACACCTGTAATCCCAACACTTTCGGAGGCCAAGGTGGGCAGATAACTTGAAGTCAGGAGTTCGAGACCAGCCTGACCAACATGGTGAAACCCCATCTCTACTAAAAATAGAAGATTAGCTGGGCGTGGCGGCACATGCCTGTAATCCCAGCTACTTGGGAGGCTGAGGCAGGAGAATCGCTTGAACCCGGGAGGTGGAGGTTGCAGTGAGCCTAGATTGCACCGCTGCACTCCAGCCTGGGCAACAAGAGCGAAACTCCATCTCCAAAAAAAAAAAAAAAAAAAAAGAGGTACACCTTCATTCTCCCCTTGAGTATGATCTGAACTTAGTGACGCATTTCTGATGAATATAATACAGCAGAAGTGATGGTATGCTGCATCTGCAAAAGCACTGCAGCTTGCTTTCTTAGATGTTAGATCTCTTAGATCTCAGATCACTCAGATCCTCTCCTAGATCACTCACTTTATGGGAAGCCAGCTGCTTTAAGAGCCTTATATAGAGGCCCACTTTTTTTTTGTTTTGTTGTTTTGTTTTGTTTTTTTCAGACGGAGTCTCACTCTTTCACCCAGGCTGGAGTGCAGTGGCGTGATCTCGGCTCACTGCAAGCTCCGCCTCCTGGGTTCACACCATTCTCCTGCCTCAGCCTCCCGAGTAGCTGGGACTACAGGCACCCACCACCACGCCCGGCTAATTTTTTGTATTTTTAGTAGAGATGGGGTTTCACCATGTTAGCCAGGATAGTCTGGATCTCCTGACCCTGTGATCCGCCCGCCTCAGCCTCCCAAAGTGCTGGGATTATAGGTGTGAGCCACTGCGCCCAGCCAGAGGCCCATGTTTTATGTTTTATTTTAAGCAAGGAAACTGAGGCCTCCAGCCAACAGCCATGTGAATGAGCCAATTCAGAGGCAGATCATCCAACACCAGTCAAGCCTAGGAACAGGGCTTGACACATTGTGGGTGTTCAGTAACACTAGCTATTATTATTATTAACAGCTTGCTGGATTAGACATCGAGCTACAAAGTTGCAGACTATAATTCCTGAGGTCATCTGTTTAACTGGTAGAGAAATTATTTCCATCTCTACTAGACAGAGATCTACAAGTTGCCCTTACAGAGTTGTATATTACTAAGCTCTTTACTTCTTTTGTCTATTTCCAAGTTTCAGATAACTTTTCTTAAAAACACAACACTCAGGCCAGGCGTGATGGCTCACACCTGTAATCCCAGCACTTTGGTGGGTCGAGGCGGGTGGATCATGAGGTCAGGAGTTCAAGACCAGCCTGGCCAGCATGGTGAAACCCCATCTTTACTAAAAATACAAAAAATTAGCTGGGCATGGTGGCGTGCGCCTGTAATCCCAGCTACTCGGGAGGCTGAGGTAGGAGAATCACTTGACCCCAGGAGGCAGAGGTTGCACTGAGCTGAGATCAGGCCACTGCACTCCAGCCTAGGTGACAGAGAGAGACTCCGTCTCAAAAACAAAATAAAACAAAAAAAAAGTAACAGGCAGTTTTCGGGAAAAAAAATAAAAAATGGTCAATAAACATAAATACAGAGGCCCCCCAAAATCCTTTTTTCCCCCACTAGGTTGAGAAAAAAAATCACCCTTTTAATTTTAAGCTATCAGTTTAGTAAATATAAAAACTGTAGAATCGATATTAGAAAGGTTATGAGGAAACACGTTCTTTTACATTTTTGACTAACATATACATTGGGAGCACAATTTAGCTTTATCTGTAGATTTCTGAGGGGTAAAATACATTAAAGTAAAACTTATACAAAGAAGAAGGATAAGAGTACAACTTGATAGATTTTCTTTTTTCCTTTTTTTTTTTTTGAGACGGAGTTTCGCTCTTGTTGCCCAGGCTGGAGTGCAATGGCACAATCTGGGCTCACCGCAACCTTCACCTTCCAGGTTCAAGTGATTCTTCTGCCTCAGCCTTCCGAGTAGTGCTTGCGCCACTACGCCCAGCTAATTTTGTATTTTTAGTAGAGATGGGGTTTTTCCATGTTGGTCAGGCTGGTCTTGAACTCCTGACCTCAGGTGATCTGCCCACCTCAGCCTCCCATAGTGCTGGGATTACAGGTGTGAGCCATAGCGCCCGGCCGATAACTTGATAGATTTTCAAAAGTGAAGGTAACTGTGTAACCAGTATCATGATTAAGAACCTGTTTCTGGCCAGGCACGGTGGCTCATGCCTGTAATCCCAGCACTCTGGGAGGCCAAGCTGGGCGCATCACATGAGGTCAGGTGTTTGAGACCAGCCTGACCAACATGCCAAAACCCCAGCTCTACTAAAAATACAAAACTTAGCCAGGCAAGGTGGTGCACACCTGTAATCCCAGCTACTCGGGAGGCTGAGGTAGGAAAATCACTTGAATCTGGGAGACAGAAGTTGCAGTGAGCCGAGATTGTGCCACTGCATTCCAGCCTGGGCAACAGAGTGAGACTCTGCCTCAAAAAAAAAGAACCTGTTTCTAACTCCTGCTACCTCTCCATAATCCAGGTTTCTAACTTTATGGATTACTTTTCCTATCTCAAAACTTTAAATAAATGGAATCATTCCATTGTGTCTGGTTTCTTTCATTCCCTATTATATTTCTGAGACTCATCATTGTTGTTGCTTATAGCTACAGTATGTTATTTTTCATTGTTTTAGGGTATTTCATTGTATAACTGTATAATTAGTCATTCATTTTATTTCAGATGCAAAAGTGCATTCCATTTTATCCAGCAATATTTCTGTGAATTTATCTTTTAGATACATGCCCCAAGTGTCCAAATACATACGGAAAATGATGATATATATACATTTTTTTCTTTTTTTTTTTGAGACGGAGTTTCACTCTTGTTGCACAGGCTGGAGTGCAATGGTGCGATCTTGGCTCACTGCAACCTCCGCCTCCCAGGTTCAAGAGCTTCTCCTGCTTCAGCCCCCTGAGCAGCTGGGATTACAGGCCTGCGCCCCACGCCCAGCTGATTTTTGTATTTTCAGTAGAGACAGGGTCTTGCCATGTTGGCCAGGCTGGTCTCGAACTCCTAGCATCAAGTGATCCATCCGCCGCAGCTTCCCAAACTGCTGGGATTACAGGCATGAGCCACAGCACCCAGAGATATATTATTTTCAATTGTGAGAAATTGAAAGCAACCTAAATTTCCATTAACAGATAATCCATCTAGATTATATGTCCTGGAGCTGGGGCAGTGGGGAAAACAGCATTCTCTATTTGAAATTACTCAGGTAAAATAACTCCATTCCTTTGAGACCTTAAATAAAAATATCCAAAGTCCAATTTCTTTAAAAAATAAAATTTTGGCTGGGCATGTGACTCACGACTGTAACTCCAACGTGCTTTGATGGAGGCGGGTGGACCACCTGAGGTCAGGAGTTTGAGACCAGCCTGATCAACACGGAGAAATCCCGTCTCTACTAAAAATACAAAATTAGCCAGGCATGGTGGCGCATGCCTGTAATCCCAGCTATTTGGAAGGCTGAGGCAGGAGAATCGCTTGAACCTGGGAGGCAGAGGTTGCGGCGAGCCGAGATCGTGCCATTGCACTCCAGCCTGGGCAACAAGAGCGAAACTCCGCCTTAAAATTAAATAAATAATTATATCATTTTGTTTTAATAAGAATAAATAGGCTGGATGCAGCGGTTCACACATGAAATCCCAGCACTTTGGGAGGCCAAGGCAGGTGGATCACCTGAGGTCAGGAGTTTGAAACCAGCCTGGCTGACATGGTGAAACCCTGTCTCTACTAAAAGTATAATAATTAGCTGGCCATGGTGGTGCACGCCTGTAATCCCAGCTACTCAAGAGGTTGAGGCAGGAGAATCACTTGAATCTAGGAGGTGGAGGTTGCGGTGAGCCGAGATCGCGCCAAGCCACGATAGTGCCATTGCATCCCAGCCTGGGCAACAAGACCAAAACTCTGTCTCAGGAAAAAAAAAAAAAAAAGACCTGGAAATACTCATTCTGTCCAGAGCTTAAGTTTTTTTTTTTGTTTTTTTTTTTTTTTTTTGAGTTCATGTATTTCCTAGCTTATGTTTGGTTTTACTTGTGCTTTTGCTTCTGAGAAAATAGATGTACAAAGCATCGGCACGGTTGCAGGAGCAGTGACAGGCATAGTGGCTGGAGCCCTGCTGATTTTCCTCTTGGTGTGGCTGCTAATCCGAAGGAAAGACAAAGAAAGATATGAGGAAGAAGAGAGACCTAATGAAATTCGGTAAACTTCTCAAATCCCCACTTTTACGGGGCTTCTGTTTTAGGGCCAGCACTACAGTGACCAGTCAACATAAATGTTCTCAGTTTTCTCTTAACCATAAATCTGTTAAAAGGATTATCCTGGTAGGTAAGAAGTTCCAGTCTAGGGACAGAATGTATGGTTTACCTGGACTTTGTTGTGAAACTGTCTTACCCTCAACAAACACTTAAAAGTTAAATTAGGCTGGGCGTGCGTGGTAGCTCATGCCTGTAATCCCAGCACTTTGGGAGGCCGAGGCGGGAGGATTATTTGAGGCCAGGAGTTTGAAACCAGCCTGGTCAACACAGACTCCATCTTTACAAAAGAAAAAAAAAAAAGGCCAGGCGTAGTGGCTCACGGCTGTAATCCCAGCACTTTGGGAAGCTGAGGTGGGTGGATCACGAGGTCACGAGATCGAGACCATCCTGGCTAACAGGGTGAAACCCCGTCTCTACTAAAAATACAAAAAATTAGCCGGGCGTGGTGGTGGGCTCCTGTAGTCCCAGCTACTCGGGAGGCTGAGGCAGGAGAATGGCATGAACTTGGGAGGCAGAGCTTGCAGTGAGCTGAGATCACACCACTGCACTCCAGCCTGGGCTAAAAAAAGCAAGATTCCGTCTCAAAAACATAAAAAATAATAATAATAAAATAACCAGGCATGGTGGCCCATGCCTGTGGTCCCAGCTACTTGAGAGGCTGAGACAGGAGGATGACTTTAGCCCAGGAGTTTGAGGGCACAGTGAGCCATGATTGCACCTCTGTACTCCAGCCTGGGTGGCAAAGCAAGAGCATGTCTCAGAGAAAAAAAAAAAACAAAAGTATGTGTGTGTATATATATGTGTGTGTATATATATATATACACATAAAACAGTTCAACTTACATTACTTCTGATTCACTTCTACTCATAATGGGCATACAATGAAGAATGGGCATACCTATCCTATAGGCCATGAAAGGGTTTATGCAGACAAACCGTGAATCAGAAGGAGTGCTGTCTAGACCATCTCAATGGTAAGATCCTATCCTCCCAGTATAATAGAGCTGACCTGTAGGCTAACAAGATATACATTTGCGTGAGCCAAGCATTAAGTCTTAAGATACGAGGAAGTATCTATGTCTCTAAATGGTTGCCTTCTGATGGTATTATCTGAGGTTTACAGCTTAGGAAACCTCAGAAGGAAGCAATCATAGTGGAGCAATCACAGATCTGCCAGTGTTAAAGTTTATCTTTGCTGTTTTTTCTCTTCAGAGAAGATGCTGAAGCTCCGAAAGCCCGTCTTGTGAAACCCAGCTCCTCTTCCTCAGGCTCTCGGAGCTCACGCTCTGGTTCTTCCTCCACTCGCTCCACAGCAAATAGTGCCTCACGCAGCCAGCGGACACTGTCAACTGATGCAGCACCCCAGCCAGGGCTGGCCACCCAGGCATACAGCCTAGTGGGGCCAGAGGTGAGAGGTTCTGAACCAAAGAAAGTCCACCATACTACCATGACCAAAGCAGAAACCACACCCAGCATGATCCCCAGCCAGAGCAGAGCCTTCCAAACGGTCTGAATTAGAATGGACTTGACTCCCACACTTTCCTAGGAGTCAGGGTCTCTGGACTCTTCTCGTCTTTGGAGCTCAAGTCACCAGCCACACCCCTCGAACCAGATGAGAGGTCATTTAAGGAGCAGTGAGCATTGCACAGAAGAGATTCAGATAAGCACTTTTCTTATATGATACCAAACAAGCAAAAGGATGTAAGCTGATTCATCTCCAAAAAGGCATCTCATTGTGCCTTTAGACCAGAGTAAGGGAAAGCAGGAGTCCAAATCTATTTGTTGACCAGGACCTGTGGTGAGAAGGTTGGGGAAAGGTGAGGTGAATATACCTTAAACTTTTCACGTGGGATATTTTGTATCAGTGCTTTGATTCACAACTTTCAAGAGGAAATGGGAGGCTGTTTGTAAATTTTCTATGCATTTCTGCAAACTTATTGGATTACTGCAGTTATTCAGACAGTCAAGCAGAACCCACAGCCTTATTACACCTGTCTGCACCATGTACTGAACTAACCACTTCTAAGAAACTCCAAAAAAGGAAACATGTGTCTTCCATTCTGACTTAACTTCATTTGTCCTAAAGTTCGGATATTAATTTCAAGGGGAGTTGTAATAGTGGGAGATGGAGAAGAGTGAATGAGTTCCTCCCACTCTATACTAATCTCACTACTTGTATTGAGCCCAAAATAACCAAAAGGAGACGAAAATTTATGACAAAGGATTGTGAAGAGCTTTCCATCTTCAAGATGTTATGAGGATTGGTGACAAACATTAGGAATATATAATGGAGCAACTGTGGATTTTCCCTCAAATCAAATGCCTCTAAGGACTTTCCTGCTAGATATTTCTGGAAGGAGAAAATACAACATGTCATTTATCAACGTCCTTAGAAAAGATTCTTCCAGAGAAAAAGGGATCTAGGAATGCTGAAAGAGTAACCAACATACCATTAGAGTCTATTCTTTCTGAGAACATGTGAAACCAGAATTGCAAGACTGGGTGGACTAGAAAGGGAGATTAGATCAAACTTATCTTAATATGTCAAGGAAGGTAGCTGGGCATGGTGCCAGGCACCTGTAGGAAAATCCAGCAGGTGGAGGTTGCAGTGAGACAAGATTGTGCCATTGCACTCCAGCCTGGGTGACAGAGCGAGACTCCATCTCCAAAAAAAAAAAAAAAAAAAAAGTCAAGGAAGGATAAAAGGAAGTTCAGTATTGTACCACACTTGGAACTTCCTCTATTTCTTCCATTTTAGAAGGATGTGAACCTGGAACTTTTGATGATTCTAAGCCTTAAATTATCAAAAAGATCAGGGATTGCCAATGCTTCTAATGGCACTGCAAGTATATATCATAATCATTCCCTCCTAAAAGTGAGTATTCAGTATTTTCCCAGGCTTACCTCCAGAAGTCTAGCTCTGGGCTGGAAGAAAAAGGGAACTAATATTTAGGGAAGAGATGAGAATAATTAGTGGGTGGCAGGAGAGGGCAGAGCTAGTGCCTGCCAACATTTTAGTTGTCAGTATCTTAGAAAGAATTAGCAAAAATAATTCACCAGGATAGCTGCTGAAGAGATGATGAATGGGAGAAGAAAGATGTTTGAGAAATAAAGAAAACAGCAGCCTCCAATACAGTAACTTGCCTTTTTAATAGTTTTGACTACCCTTGATACCTATAGCACAAATGCTGGACCTGAATCAGCCCTTCAAGGACCCTAGCACAAATGTCAACTGATCACCACTGGGAGAGTAGAAAACTTTTTTTTTTTTTGAGACGAAGTGTCACTCTGTCGCCCAGGCTGAAGTGCAGTGACACCATCTCCGCTTACTACAGCCTCTGCCTCTCGGGTTCAAGCGATTCTCCTGGCTGGTCCTCCCGAGTAGCTGGGATTACAGGTGCCTGCCATCACACCCAGCTAATTTTTGTAGTTCTGGTAGAGACAGGGTTTCTCCATATTGGCCAGGCTGGTCTTAAGCTCCTGACCTCAAGTGACCTGCCCACCCTTGGCCTCCCAAAGAGCTGGGATTACAGGTGTGAGCCACTGCACCTGGCCCAGATTACTTTTTTTTTTTTTTTTGAGATAGAGTCTTGCTCTCATCATGCAGGCTGAAGTGCAGTGGCGCATCTCAGCTCACTGTGACCTCCACCTTCCGAGTTCAAGCGATTCTCCTTCCTCAGCCCCCCGAGTAGCTGGGATTATAGGCGTGCGCCACCACGTATGGCTAACTTTTGTATTTTTAGTAGAGATGGGGTTTCGCCATGCTGACCAGGCTGGTCTCAAACTCCTGACCTCAGGTGATCCACCCGCCTTGGCCTCACAAAGTGCTAGATTACAGGTGTGAGCCACAGCGCCCAGCCCAGAATACTTTTTAAAAGAACAGCAGGTTAGAGGAAAGAAAAAAATTAATGCTGAATGTGGTGATGAAAGCATGTTTCTAAAATGGGAAGCTGATGCTTAAAGAGGAAAGGCTAATCTGGGATTTTGCCCCATTTCTCTGGTTTTTCACTCCTATATTTAATTCTCACAATCGTGTCATCACATAGTGCAAAAAACAAAATTCTTGTAAAGTCCCCAGGAGTCTATCCTTGGGTGAAAGTTTTAACCTGAGTGTCTTCCTCTAAAAAAGGTGGGAAATGAGACATTGAGGAATTAACATATAAATGTCTACTATGGGTTTAAGAGGACTGGTGTATTTGGAATGCTTCTTATACTAACACTGTCTCATTGTAAAATATAAAACCCCTCACTCTGACTACATTTTTATTCCTCTGGTAGTGTGGTATCCAGGCAACATATCACTTCTGCTATGTAATTCTGAGAATTCTCATTTCTAGAGTACCTGAGCCAAACAAATACACTATGGAGGCTGCAGCTGTATCATCACTAGCAATTTGCTCTTATCATTATTTACTACCTTTGAACCTAAGATTTCCTGCCTATGCTTTTGAAAGCAAAAATCAGTCTCCTTTGCATGAAAAAGAGCCTTAGATTTTTAAACGTTAATTACCAGAAAGCTAAAATACCAGTTGACTACCCAAATTATTTTGGAAATCTATCCATCATGGAAGTCTACAACAAACGAATAAAACAGATTACACTAAGAGCTGAGAAATTCAAAGGAATTGAAGATTCTGAGAGATAAACTGTTCAAGTCTTAGCAATGATATTGCACTTCTCTTTGACAGGTTCTGGGCTTAAGTTAGAGGCCCTACTGGTTCCAAACCATATTCCACTGATTTTGCAAGTAAAATAAATGATTTTGAAATAGGAAACAAACAAAAAAAGGAGAAATAACTAAATAGTAGAAGAAAAACTGTAGGAAGAAGATGCAGATGGAATGATGTGGACGTTGAGTAACCATGTCAATAAAATATATAAACCAAACTTAAATTTGTGAAATAAGGAAGTTGGTACCTTTGTTGTTACAGTGTATAAAAACAATTTCAGAACTGCTGTTGCAAAAAGACATATATAGTTTTGCTTCCTTCTGGTGTTAAGCTGTTTATATTTCAGTTTCAGTTTTAACTTCTAAGTTGCCTTGTAATTGGGACTGTGTTTGAGCATCACAAAAACCAAATATTTATTATGGATGCATCTGTATCAGCAATTAAAAAATAAACAAGTAAAAGTGATACTGTAGGAGAAGCTGAAGCTCATATAACCTGGACTGGAAATTTGTTTATCAGCTTGCTGCCAACAGAAGAACAGAAGAATTCAGACTGAATATGATCTATTATTTATCAATTTCAGTCACAAATTTACCAAGTACTTTTTTCTCTCAAAAGGCAAGATGCTAGGTATAAGTTGCACAGGGGACACCAAGAGAGTTGCTGTCCTTAAGGACTTTATCAAAATTAATGAAATAATAATTACTAAGCAAGTATTTTGTGCCTAGGTGAAGTGCCAACAGAGATGCACACACTAAGGGGTTCAACTAAATCTGAAAAGTACACACTAAGAAATTCAAATACATCTGGAAAATGCTTCACAGAGGTCATTGCAAAATAACAGCAATAATAGTAATCATCACTTACTGAGCCACCGTGTGCCGGTCACGCTAAGTACATTATACATTTTGTCTCAATTTTATACTCACATCAACCCTATAAGGAAATATTTGTATTCACATTATACAAGTGAGAAATGTAAGGCTCAAAGAGGTTAAGTCAGTAGTAGAGCCAGGATTTATTTTTACTTTTATTTTTATTTTGAGAGTCTCACTCAGTCGCCCAGGCTGGAGTGCAGTGGCATGATCTCAGTTCACTGCAAGCTCCGCCTCCTGAGTTCACGCCATTCTCCTGCCTCAGCCTCCCAAGTAGCTGAGACTACAGGTGCCCACCACCACACTCGGCTATTTTTTTGTATTTTTAGTAGAGACGGGGTTTTACCCTGTTAGCCAGGATGGTCTTGATTTCCTGACCTCATGATCTGGTTTGGGATTACAGGCGTGAGCCACCAAGCCAGGCCCTAGAGCCAGGATTTAAACCCAGCCACTGTTAGTATACTCCATCAGAACTGACAGATCCTGATTAATCACCATCTTCCCACCTGAAATCCTCAAACCTTTACACTCAACTATAGGCTTTCTCTTCTCTTTGCTTTCTTCCTTGCCCTAAACCTTTTCACCATACTTGGGACACACTTAGCTCACTCACACAAGTCCAAATCCTTTAGTTTTCCCTTGTTCTGCAAAACAGGGTACAATTCCCAACTTTATAATTCCCTGATTTGTCTTCAAATGCTAATGATGGGCTTAGATCATGCAATTTTTGTTGACTGTTACGCACAGAGTATTTTGAGCACATCACGATTAAATCTGTCGAATCATCTGAGAGGCAAAAAGATAAGGTGCATTGAAACTATAAAATAATAGGTACAGTTGATTCTTCAAAGATGATACAGTCATATCAATTTATTTAAACTGTAGGCTGGGGGTCATGGCTCATGCCTGTAATTCCAGCACTTTGGGAGGCTGAGGTGAGTGGATCACTTGAGGTCAAGAGTTCAAGACCAGCCTGGTCAAGATGGTGAAACCCCCATCTCTACTAAAAATACAAAAATTAGCTGGGTGTGGTGGCATATGGAAGCAAATAATTGTAAACATAATTACTAAACATGGGGTCTTTGAACTGTATAGTTTTTTTTTTTTTTTTTGAGACAGAGTCTCACTCTGCCGCCAGGCTGGAGTGCAGTGGTGTGATATCGGCTCACTGCAGCCTCCGCCTCCCAGGTTCAAGCGATTCTCCTGTCTCGGCCTCCCGAGTAGGTGGGACTAGAGGTGTGTGCCACCATACCCAGCTAATTTTTGTATTTTTAGTAGAAACAGGGTTTCAGCATGTTGGCCAGGATAGTCTCCATCTCTTGACCTCGTGATCCTCCCACCTTGGCTTCCCAAAGTGCTGGGATTACAGGTGTGAGTCACCGCGCCCAGCCAAAAAAAAATCTTAAAAATTAAGGTGCTCTGATAAAAATTTCAACTTTAAAAAATTAAAATAGGCTGGGTGTGGTGGCTCACGCCTATAATCTCAGCACTTTGGAAGGCTGAAGTGGGTGGATCACGAGGTCAGGAGTTAGAGACCAGACTGACCAACATGGTGGAAACGCATCTCTACTAAAAATGCAAAATTAGCCAGGCGTGGTGGTGTGCGCCTGTAATCCCAGCTACTCACGAGGCTGAGGCAGGAGAATCGCTTGAACCTGGGAGGCGGAGGCTGCAATGAACTGAGATCACGCCATTGCACTCCAGACTGGGCGACAGAGTGAGACTCTGTCTTAGATTAATAAAATAAAATGATAAGGAGCACTTTTTTTTCTTTAAGAGACAGGTTCTCACTTTGTCACCCTGGCTGGAGCTCAGTGGCACAATCACGGCTCACTACAGCCTCAACCTCCCAGGCTCAAACCATCTTCCCACCTCAGCCTCCTGAGTACCTGGGATTACAGGCACACGCCAACACGCCCAGCTAATTTTTGTATTTTTTGTAGAGATGGGGTCTCCTTATGTTGCCCAGGCTGGTCTTGAACTCCTGAGCTCAAGCCATCCACCAGCTTCGGCCTCCCAAAATGCTAAGATTACAGTGCCTGGCCAAGAGCGCATTTTATACAGCACCTCCTCTCCATAGTGCAGGGGCTAAACAAGATGACTACGAGTTTGAAAGTAGAAAGCAATCTAGCCTGAGTTAGAAGCATAAGCTGTGGAATAAAATCTGATTTTGAAAAATTCAGGGTCAGCTAGGGATCTTAAGCAAATTATTTGACCTATTTGAACCTTAATTTCTTTATCTGAAAATGGGGACAATATGATCTGCCAAAAATAGTTGTGAGGGTCATGTAAGAGAATATATGTCAAATGCTTAGCATGGTGCCCTGTGTAAAGCATTGAATAAAACATCAATGGCAAGCACTCTACTACCAGAAATACATTACAATAGGCATGAGAATGTTCTAAAGCATACAACCTGGTTTAGGAAGGCAAAGCATAATGCAGGGAAAAGATATTGGGGCTATTTTTATGTATGCTGTTCTCCAGTTGCAATAATTTATACATGGCTGCAGTTAGAAATCAAAATATTAATAACAGCTTGCATCACTCTGGTTTCAAATTTCCCTGATGCAATGCAGTACACACACTCAAGTATTTGGGCAATCAGGGCATACATATATTGCATCTTTTAGTCATGTCACTGGGTCACAGAAGGGTTGTTTTCAGTATCTGAGTTTTTGAAGCAAGGGACTGTAAGTTTACTATTCTTTAATACTAATTTTTAAAAAATGCATATTTAGTAACAGTACACCACATAATCCTAATACAAATTACCCAGTGAAATTCTAAACCTTAAATTTTTTCCATTTTTTTGAGACACGGTTTTGCTCCGTCACTCAGGCTGGAGTGCAGGGGCACAATCATGGCTCACTGCAGCCTCTACCTCCTGAGCTCAAGTGATCCTCCCATCTCATTTTTTTTGGGATGGGGGTCTCACTATGTTGCCTAGGCTGGTTGAGACTTTTCAAGAGAAGCAACTGAAACCAGATAACTATTAAATCATTTATTCATAAACTGAGGACGGCACAGTGGCTCACTCCTTAATCCCAGCACTTTGGGAGGCCAAGGCGGGCAGATCATTTGAGGCCTGAGACCAGCCTGACCAATTGGTGAAACCCCATCCCTACTAAAAACACAAAAATTAGCGGGGCGTGACGGTACGGGCCTCTAATCCCAGCTACTTGGGAGGCTGAGACAGGAGAATTGCTTGAACCCAGGAGGTGGAGGTTGCAGTGAGCAGAGATCACACCACTGCACTCCAGCCTGGATAGAGTTAGACTTCACATCAAACAAACAAACAAACAAAAACAGGCCAGGTGCGGTAGCTCACGCTTGTAATTCCAGCACTTTGGGAGGCTGAGGCAGGCGGATTACCTGAGGTCAGGAGTTTGAGACCAACCTGGCCAATATGGTGAAACCCTGTCTCTACTAAAATACAAAAACTAGCCAGGTTTGGTGGCGTGCACATGTAGTCACAGCTACTCACGAGGCTGAGGCAGGAGAATCTCTTGAACCCGGGAAGCGGAGGTTGCAGTGAGCCACGTTCGGCCACTGCACTCCAGCCTGGGGGACAGGGCGAGACTCCGTCTTTTCCGGGAGACTCCATTGGGAGATTCCATCTTTTCTGGAAGACGGAGTCATGCCTTAGACTCCGTCTACAAAATGACGATCATAATAGTTGCTACCGCTTAGATTTACGGTGAGAATTACAGGAGGTAAGGTTGGCATGCGGTAGGCACACAAAAATGTTAAATCATTATCCTTTTATCCAGTCAGAAGTCCTAGGCTCAAGACTCCACTGCAGTCCCATGCAACCAAACTTTAATTTTAGATCTTAACTGTGTCATTTGAAACCCTGTGCGTTTAAAGTGGTGGAGACAGGACCTTCATCATATTCTGAGCTTTAAATATATGATGCTAAATCATTCCATTTAATAAGACATAGCCCAAGTCCCAGAACACGTTTGAGAGTAACCAGAAACAGAGGTTATTTGTTCTGCTTTCTCTAATCACTGCTATTGGATGGGATATCTCAAACAAGTGGATGTGTGCCCCAATTCTGTTTTCCACTGGTTCAATGATTAACATAATTACAAAAATGCAAAATACAGCACAGGGTGTAGTTTGAAATGTGTGCTTGTTAAACTTTAGGCTCTGGGGTGTGAAAAGAAAAATTCCAGATAACATTACTAGCAGTTAGCGTGGGGGACGGGAGGTTCCAAATACCAAAGGAAACTGAAAGCAGTGGCTCACAGTACACATCCTACCTCTTTCTGGAATTGAGTTGAATGTATTTCCAGGAAGGAAATTACACTGTAGCGTAACTAACAAAAGATATAAAATAAATCTTGAACCCCAAAAAAGCTAGATTTGATTCTAGCTTACCCAGCTGCTTACCTTCCCACAAATGGTATCTTTGAGCCTCATTTTTCTCCTGATATAGGGATGAATAATACACACCTTAGAGAACTGTGATGATGATTAGATGACAAATGAAAGCATTTTGTATGTAGTGAAAGCATTGTATAAAATTAAATTCTTGGGACGTGGGGAGAGGCTAAGAATATATCTCCATGAACTCTAAGCCAACATTCCTCCCCAAAAGGAAAATATGAAAAGGAAATTCTTCATATGTTTTGGGTCTGTCTCTACCCTTTAAAGGCTTTGACAAGGACAAGATGTCCTCGCTCTTCTGAAGCCTTTTTCGCAGTCTACAGACCTTCTAATTCCAGCCCTGCTACTGTAAGTTCTTTTGGTGTAGCCTTAAAAAAATCTTTTCCCCCATCGGTGCCTACTTATCTACTGAACAGGAATAATAGCTACCCTGCCTGCCTGAAAGGACACAGGGAGTGTTCAAGGTACCTGAGACAGGCTCTTGGAACAAGGCCCCACATGTCCGCGGCCACGCACAACACTGCACAATGTAAAATTCCAGGCACCACTGTTTTGCGCACCAGCTTAGTCACGTTTTCAAAGCGTCTGCATGGTCTGTCGTTTAATTTTTGATGAAAGTCAAACCAGTAAAGATACCACCTCATGTTACTGAAAATACAAACGTTCATAAACTCTAAATCAAGGACGCACGGCTACTGGAACCTATGATTCCTAACCCCTGGTTCACCTAACGGAGAACACACTCGCCACCTTTTAAATGTTTATTTTATAAACAATGGGGAAATGTGGGGCTTGGGCTAGTGGGGGAAGAACTGAGCCAAGAAACCGAATCTGTTCTAGACGGAGGTAGGAAGGGGCCTAGGGGTCGGGGGTTCAGAGAAGCGGGTTCGCCTTTTTTTCCCCGGAGAAGTCCAGACACGACCGCGTCCTGAGGCGGTTCTGAGAAGCCGGGCCCCTTACACTTCTGCGTCGGGGGCTGCCTCCCAACAGCTCCCGTAGGGAAATGCGGGTGCTGGGGTGCCTGCCGAGCTAACCCGCCCCACCCCGCGGCGGCCTGGCGGCTCCCTCCAATCCCAACCCTGGGTGCCCCTGAGCGAGCAGCCCTAGTAGCACTCTGAAGCCGGAACCTTCGCCCACGCCCCTCGGGGTCAGCCCTTGCCCAAAGCCACGCTATGAAATATAGGTTCGCGAAACCTGGGGCACTCAGAGGATCGTCTGGAACATGGAGATGGGGGATGGGAAAAGAGGAATGAGGACGTGTGTGGGGGAAGGGAGCAACAACCTTCGCAGCCATTTTGTCCTCGCTCCACTTCCGTCTTGTCCTCCCCGGCTCCCGCGCCCGAACCCCTCCCTTCAGGCCCCGCGCGATTCCTCCCCCAGTTCTGTGCGGGCCAAGAGCGCGGCAAGCGCCGCTGTCATTGGTTGGTTCCAAGTTTTGCCCGCCCCTCTTCTTCCACCTTTTTCCGCCCCCTCCTGCCCGCGCAAGCTGGGGGCGCATGCGTAGAGGCGGACGCTCCCCTCCCCCGCCCGGGGTAACTGAGGACTCCCGCGCGCGGGCTGTCTGCGCCCCACCCTCCCTTTCCCCGGAGCCGTCCGGAGAGCGGGGGCGAGCTTGAAAGTTCCAGAACGCTGCGGTGAGTGCGTTATCGCGAGGCGGAGCGCGGTGGGGTGGGTGCGGAAGGGGGCGAGGCCCGAGGAGTGGAGCCGGGCTTGTGATTGGGTCTTGTAAGGGCAGCCTGGCGTCTATTGGCCGGGGAAGCCGTAATGGCAGGCAGCAGGGGCGGGCCCCTTCTGGAAGGTTCTGAGATAGGGTATAAGAGGGAGGGTGGCGGGCGGAAACCGGTCTCATTGAACTCGCCTGCAGCTCCGGGGGCTCCTGTGACTTTTGTCTTTATCGGAGCCAGGCCTACACGCCAGGTAAAGGTTCTGCTCGAGAGTTGGGTTATGGGTCTGGGAGCGTGCACTTTCCACACTGACCGGTTGACCTTGTTGCGGCTTGGAGAGTTCTGAGAATTTTGTCGAGGCGAGTGTGCGGCCGCTTCCACTGGCTTAAAGGGCCTCAGTTTTCGGTGGGGTGGCAGCGGCGCTTGGTTGCAGCCGGCAGGACAGAAATATAGGAGTTGGGCCGCAGCCCCAGGGGAGCCTGGGAGACGCCCGGCGACCGCGTGGCAGGGGAGGGTTGCCGCATCGCCTACTCTGGGAAGTGGAGCGAGGGTTTTCTTTATCTCGTTTCCTTGTATAGTCCGGTCCCACCATGGTTCTTCAAAGCCGTACTTGGCGTGCTTCCAATATGGGGGTGCATTCCGGATCAGTGAAAACCCCAGTTGACTCTCGGGGACCCTGGCACCTGGCGAGGGAGATGGGATAGATACGGCTCAGTTCCAGGTTAAGACCACGTGCTCAGCAACGCCCCAGGCCCTCTGGTGGGTGGTTCATCCAGGGTGTGCTTGGCAGCGGTTGGCACGGCAACCCGGACTGCAGCACTAGTTCTGAACCTTTGGTGTGCTTAAACAAGAGGTGATGGTCACTACTTCTTGGTAGTGGCCATATCTTTTTCCTGGTTACGCGTTGTTTTAAGGGATGAGGGAAATATTTTGATTAACTGGATTTTTAAACCGGATTTTTCTTTTTTTCAGCAACCATGTCCAAGGGACCTGCAGTTGGTATTGATCTTGGCACCACCTACTCTTGTGTGGGTGTTTTCCAGCACGGAAAAGTAGAGATAATTGCCAATGATCAGGGAAACCGAACCACTCCAAGCTATGTTGCCTTTACGGACACTGAACGGTTGATCGGTGACGCTGCAAAGAATCAAGTTGCAATGAACCCCACCAACACAGTTTTTGGTGAGCTACTAATTTTAAATGACAGAACAAATTTAACAGGTCTAGGAAGCAGAACAGTTTATGAAATGTGAGGGGGGAGCTTTTTGTTTTTTGAAAAATGAGCTGAAACTTGTTCTCAAGTCTGTTACAAAACGGGTTATAGAAACCTTTCAGGCTGAAAATCTAGATAATGTAGGATGTCAAAATTTGAACCTTTGCTACCTATATGGTAGTTGAATTCACCTACCTATGAACTTCGGCATTTGAGTAATCATGGACTTGGGTTTTATCAGAAGAGGTATGAAATTGAAAGTGTTTTCATTTGATACCTTTTACAGATGCCAAACGTCTGATTGGACGCAGATTTGATGATGCTGTTGTCCAGTCTGATATGAAGCATTGGCCCTTCATGGTGGTGAATGATGCTGGCAGGCCCAAGGTCCAAGTAGAATATAAGGGAGAGACCAAAAGCTTCTATCCAGAGGAGGTATCCTCAATGGTTCTGACAAAGATGAAGGAAATTGCAGAAGCCTATCTTGGGAAGGTGAGGTTTGTTTTTCAGTATGTTTTTCAGCATTCTGGAGTAGTTAAAAGCCTGTTGACTCCAGTGGGGCACTGGCACCTGGTGAGGAAGGGGAACAGATGGGGCGCAGCTCTGGGTTAAGACCACGTGCACTGCCCCCAGGGTCTTTGGGAGGCTGGGTCAACACCAGAAACCAGTGAATCTTGACAATTAGTAATTTACATTTTTGGGGGGTGCTCCAGCAGTTTTTGTTTCACCAGCATTAATCCATTTGCTGGAGTTTGTGTATCTAAGTATAATAGTTTGATCTGTGGTCTCTTCCTTATTCGTAGACTGTTACCAATGCTGTGGTCACAGTGCCAGCTTATTTTAATGACTCTCAGCGTCAGGCTACCAAAGATGCTGGAACTATTGCTGGTCTCAATGTACTTAGAATTATTAATGAGCCAACTGCTGCTGCTATTGCTTACGGCTTAGACAAAAAGGTATGTACCATTTGTGATGCAGAGTCCAGATTATTTTAAGATTAATTTGATTGTCAGAAATTTAAATAAGATTGTTTTCAACGGCAGGTTGGAGCAGAAAGAAACGTGCTTATCTTTGACCTGGGAGGTGGCACTTTCGATGTGTCAATCCTCACTATTGAGGATGGAATCTTTGAGGTCAAGTCTACAGCTGGAGACACCCACTTGGGTGGAGAAGATTTTGACAACCGAATGGTCAACCATTTTATTGCAGAGTTCAAGCGCAAGCATAAGAAGGACATCAGCGAGAACAAGAGAGCTGTAAGACGCCTTCGTACTGCTTGTGAACGTGCTAAGCGTACGCTCTCTTCCAGCACCCAGGCCAGTATTGAGATCGATTCTCTCTATGAAGGAATCGACTTCTATACCTCCATTACCCGTGCCCGATTTGAAGAATTGAATGCTGACCTGTTCCGTGGCACCCTGGACCCAGTAGAGAAAGCCCTTCGAGATGCCAAACTAGACAAGTCACAGATTCATGATATTGTCCTGGTTGGTGGTTCTACTCGTATCCCCAAGATTCAGAAGCTTCTCCAAGATTTCTTCAACGGAAAAGAACTGAATAAGAGCATCAACCCTGATGAAGCTGTTGCTTATGGTGCAGGTAACAAAAGTATCTCAACCCTAAAGGAAGGCAGGCAGGAGATGAGGCGGTGACTCGCTGTGATGAGTGATTGTTAAACATTCGTAGTTTCCACCAAAAGCTTGGCTAATGATGGCAACACCTTCCTTGGATGTCTGAGCGAGTGATAGTGGTTAAAACAGGAGCTATGCACTGGGTTTTTTTGTTTTAACTTTCTAACATTAACTTTTTTTCTTTGCTAGCTGTCCAGGCAGCCATCCTGTCTGGAGACAAGTCTGAAAATGTTCAAGATTTGTTGCTCTTGGATGTCACTCCTCTTTCCCTTGGTATTGAAACTGCTGGTGGAGTAATGACCGTCCTTATTAAGCGTAATACCACCATTCCTACCAAGCAGACACAGACCTTCACTACCTATTCTGACAACCAGCCTGGTGTGCTTATTCAGGTCTATGAAGGTGAGCGTGCCATGACCAAGGATAACAACCTGCTTGGCAAGTTTGAACTCACGGGCATACCTCCTGCACCCCGAGGTGTTCCTCAGATTGAAGTCACTTTTGACATTGATGCCAATGGTATCCTGAATGTCTCTGCTGTGGACAAGAGTACAGGAAAAGAGAATAAGATTACTATCACTAATGACAAGGGCCGTTTGAGCAAGGAAGACATTGAACGTATGGTCCAGGAAGCTGAGAAGTACAAAGCTGAAGATGAGAAGCAGAGGGACAAGGTATCATCCAAGAATTCACTTGAGTCCTATGCATTCAACATGAAAGCAACTGTCGAAGACGAGAAACTTCAAGGCAAGATTAACGATGAGGACAAACAGAAGATTTTGGACAAGTGTAATGAAATTATCAACTGGCTTGATAAGAATCAGGTTTGTGATTTTCCCCATCCCCCACTCAATGGAGGGAGAGGGGAAGGGGGATGGTAAAACCAAGCTTGAGCTGGATTTCAGTATAGGGTCACAATGATGAATGGTCCAAAACATTCGCGGTTTCCACCAGAATTCAAGGTGTTGGCAACTACCTTCCTTGGATGTCTGAGTGACCCCAAGATGTTAAGAATAAGGCCCTATTTTAATGTTGACAGTTGGCCATCTTGTAGGAGTTGGTGTCAGCGACTTAGCATCAGGTTGCATCAGGGTTAGAGAAAGGTTATTAATGTTACAAGAACTTGTAGTAATTCTTTTTTTCTCTTTCTCAGACTGCCGAGAAGGAAGAGTTTGAACATCAGCAGAAAGAGCTGGAGAAAGTTTGCAACCCCATCATCACCAAGCTGTACCAGAGTGCAGGAGGCATGCCAGGAGGAATGCCTGGGGGATTCCCTGGTGGTGGAGCTCCTCCTTCTGGTGGTGCTTCCTCAGGGCCCACTATTGAAGAGGTTGATTAAGCCAACCCAAGTATAGGTGTAGCATTGTTCCACACATTTAAAACATTTGAAGGACCTAAATTTGTAGCAAATTCTGTGGCAGTTTTAAAAAGTTAAGCTGCTATAGTAAGTTACTGGGCATTCTCAATACTTGAATATGGAACATGCACAGGGGAAGGAAATAACATTGCACTTTATAAACACTGTATTGTAAGTGGAAAATGCAATGTCTTAAATAAAACTATTTAAAATTGGCACCATAAAATTGTTTTGAGTCTTTAGTTTCCCAGGTCAGCTGCTGGGAGTATAGTAGTCTTAGGTGATTATGTGAATCTTACTAACTTCCCCCCTTCCTCTTAAACTAAGCTTGAGTTACAAGGGCTGGGTGGCAAGTTGCCCTTCAGAGCATTGTGGATAGTACGTTTTAGAATTGAGAGCTTTCAGAAGGGGAAGCATGAGAAATCAGATCTAGATCAAACTAACCTTAGTCCTTACATGGAGAGGAGGCAGAAAGCTGACTTAATGGTGTTTTGTAAACCTGTGTAATCCTGCCTAGGAGCAGAGGCTTACTTGCCTGGAGCTTTGTGCTAGATGACGAGTAAGAATTTAAGAGATCAGAACCAAATACTTGGGCAGTGAATGTTAAGCTACATGGCAGAGATAACTTTGAATCTCAATCTCTTGTATGAGCCACTGCCCTGTAGGTTTCAATTTCCTCTTCCTAAAATGATTGAGAGCGCCAGGGGGGATGGAGCTAATCTGCCACCTGATTCATTTGGGTCCCAACAGCGAATTGTGATAACCTAGGGGAGCAGGCTGTTAAGTGTCATTATGTAGGTGACAGATTTCAGTGGATTAGCTCATCTTTGCCAAAAAGCTAATTCGTGAAGGAGCTGCAGTTTTTCCCTTTGGTACTGAAGGTCTACTAATGTCTGGGTATTTCAATGGGAATTTATAGCACGATTTCATTCATACACTTCTCATTCCAAATTTTCTCCGTTAGAAAAAATGACAAGTAGCACACATTTTTACTTTTGTTGAAGGGTTTTTATTCTTGTTGCACGGGCTGGAGTGTGAATGGCACGATCTCATTGTATCTCATTAAGAGTGTAATGGTGCAACCCCTGTCCCCTAGTTCAAGGGATCCTCCTGCCTCAGCCTCCCGAATAGCCAGGATTATAGCCATGTGCCACCACGCCTGGCTAATTTGCATTTTTTAGTAGAGATGGGCTTTCTCCACGTTGTTCAGGCTGATCTCCCTACCTCAGGTGATGCGCCTGCCTCAGCCTTCCAAAACGCTGGGATTACAGGCGTGGGTCACCGCACCTGGCAGTAGTACACATTTTTGGCATGTTTCTTTGGGTGAGAATTTTACCTGGGCTTTAGTTTTCCTTAGGGGTGTGTGCTCACTTGTACAGGCTGGACTGGAACTGGCCCCAAGTGGTCACCCAGCCTTAGTTCCAAGTAGCTGGTTCTGCAAGCGTATGTTAATGCACATGGGCGTACCATGTATCTGAGATGGTTACAAACTTTTTGATGCCTTAACTCAAAACGAGACTAAAGGGTAAATAACACTTTTATCTTGTTTCACATGGAATCTTAATGTGGAAGGTTTTCAGTGGTAGCTGTTACTGCAAATTTTTGAACTTCAGGTTAATGTTAGCTGAAACATTAGTGAAACATGAAGTTAGAGGAGTAAATATGGCAATGTTTCCCCTATACAGATAACACCTTGTTGGACATGTATAATGTATAGTAAGGAATTGGGGCTTGGGAAGGTGGGAATATTTGCTAGGTTTTCTCAGTTATTTGTATTTTTTCATCTGTTTATAAACCAGAATGTGTTTATAGATGACACTGAGGCTCAGGTGGAGTACCCTTAATGTCATCACGTAGTCTAATCTGGGGAATTGGATTTTTTTTTTTGAGATAGCCTCCCTTACCCAGGCTGGAGTGCGGTAGTGCGATCTCACTGCAATGTTTGCCTCCCACCTTTGCATTCCCCCACCTTCCGAGTAGCTGGGACACCATGCCCAGCTAATTTTTATATTTTCTGTAGAGCGGGGGTTTTGCCATGATGTCCAGGCTAGTCTTGAATTTTTGACCTCAAACGATCTTACCGCCTTGACCTCCCAAACTGCTGGGATTACAAGTGTGAGCCACTGCGCCTGGCCTATTGTTTGTAATTAGGGTTCTGCTGTGGGCTAGTAGTTTAAAAAGCCAGTAAAGATGTTTAAACCATGTAAATGTCGAATTAGCTGTTTATTAGGTAAGCTTTAGAGGAAGAGAAGGTAACCATAGGGACAACAATGCCTACCACTTTCCATTCAATTTTGAGTTAATGGCATTTGCTTCTCCCCTTACTTGATTCTCCAAATAACCTTACAATGGAGGGATGGTGGATGCTCTGGCTGTGCATGCACAAATCTACACGGTGGCAAAATTTGCTTTTACAAGTTACTGTAAAGAGGTTTTAGTTGATAGAAGGAAACTCCATGACTTAGATGGTTGGTTCTGTCCCTGCTGCACAGGGCGCTACTGGATTGGGAAGACAGGCCAAAAAATTTAATCTCCAGGTCCAGTTTAGGAGTTTCTGCTGAACTTGGCAATATGATTATATTCTAAAATGTGTTTTTATTACTATAGCTTTTCAAGTTTCTATTTGACCTTATTAGATGTTTTTCTTTTCTTTTCTTTTTTTTTTTGGAGATGGAGTCTTGCTCTATCGCCCAGGCTGAAGTGCAGTGGTGCAGCTTGCTGCAGCCTCCACCTCCCAGGCTCAAGCAATTCTGCCTCAGTCTCCCGAGTAGCTGGGACTACAGGCGCACGCTGCCACGCCCAGCTAATGTTTTGTATTTTAGTAGAGATGGGGTTTCACCGTGTACCCAGGCTCAGTATCCTGAGTTCAGGCAATCTGCCCACCTCCCAAAGTGCTGGGATTACAAGCATAAGCCACCACGCCCAGCCCTTAATAGACTTCTAAGGGAATAATTGTCTAAAGCTATAGCAATAAATAGCAATAAATAACTTATAAGGGAATAATTGTCTAAAGCCATTGCAATAAAATTCTCCAACAATATTACTACAATATTTATGTTACATATAAAATTGATGACAATGCCCGTGAAAAGTCCTTTGTCCAAACAATGTTGAATACTTAAAATATTCTAGGCCTTAGGCTTTCAAAGGAAAAGTGAGTGGTCTTTTGGATTCCGTTAAGATTGGATGAAGTGGTTGTAAGAAATAGGAAACGCTGAGAATTTTCATTTCCGTGGGGCAATGTACTGATGTAAAGTCATCTTTGTCCACTAGATGGCAGTAGGTAGCTATGAAACTATCAAGAGTACGTAGTTGGCGGGGGGAAGCTGCTGTAACGTTGTGCTGTTGTGCTTTTCAGCTGGAAGCACAGTAAATAATGAAGAAAGTCAGTCCGAAATATCCACAATTGCCTTCCAGGCAAAGCATTCTTTTATTCTCTTTTTTTTTTTTTTTTTTTTGAGATGGAATTTCACTCTTGTTGCCCAGGCTGGAGTGCAATGGCAAGATCTTGGCTCACTGCAACCTCCACCTCCCAAGCTCAAGCAACTCTCCTTCCTCAGCCTCCGGAGTAGCTGGGATTACAGCCATGCGCCACCATGCCTGGCTGATTTTGTGTTTTTGGTAGAGACAGGGTTTCTCCATGTTGGTCAAGCTGCTCTCGAGCTCCCGACTTCAGGTGATCCACCCGCCTTGGCCTCCCAAAGTGCTGGGATTACAGGTGTGAGTCACTGCGCCCAGCCCAGCATTCTCAACTGAGCAAGTGCCCTGCTCAGGTGGGAGTAATGGCTTGAGTTGGGATCTCAGGATATTTGGGGGCTGGTTGTGGAGGGATGGGTAATACAGACAGGTTTAGAATACGGAGGGTGAGGTGAAGAAAAAGCTCAGAATATAGCCTTTCCTGATCCACACTGGCTAGTTTAAGTCCCCATGTTATTTCCCTCATCCCCCTGAACTGCTTCTGGGTTTCTCAACACACTCTGGTGAAATGCTTAAATTCCTCACCAAGTTCACCCAAGAAAGGAGAAACAGCTGTGTGCACACCTGTGTTCCCAGTGTCTGCCGCATAAGCAGCATATATTTGTCAAGTGAATGAATAAAAAGTGGTGGGTGGAGCAGGTACCCAAGAGAGTAGAATGTGCTCCCTTTGTGCTTTATAATAGTCTGCTCATGATCATCTCTCTTGGAAGAGTGGGAGAGTGGTTGCTGGATGAGCTCAGACTCTCTGTTCCTTGCAGGGTAGGGAGCCAACATTAGAGTTGCATGCAATAAGGAGAAAGTGATCAAACCTGGAGCAACTTTGGGTGAAGGAAAGTTGGCAATAACAGAATTGCCAAGATCTTGACTGGAATGAAGGTCCACTTGGTGTCTTCACATTGCCTCTGAGATCTGGGCACTATCTCAGACTGGGCACAGTGTAGCTAGTCTGCAGTATGAGAAGACTGTCAGGGCCTGCCTCGAGCAATGGGACCTCTGCTAGAACACTGGAGCACAGCACAGAACATTCAGAGCATGCAGCCAGCCCGATTTTTATTTTTTTTATTTATTTATTTATTTTTGAGACAGGGTCTTGCTCTGTCACTCAAGCTGGGATGCAGTGACATGATCACAGCTGACTGCAGTCTCTGCCTCCTGGGCTCAAGTGATCCTCTTCCTGAGCAGCTGGAACCACAAGCGCATGCCACCACACCCAGCTAATTTTGTACTTTTTTGTGTAGAGACGGGGTTTTGCCATGTTGCCAAGATAAACTCAAAGACACCATCAAGAAAGCGAAAGGGAAACCTATAAAACTAGATACACAAAAACAAAATATTTATAAATCACATATCTGATGAGGGACTGTTATCCCGAATACATTGAAAACACTCATAACTCAATAATAAAAAGACAACCCATTTTTTTAAATGGGCAAAATATCTGAATAGACACTTCTTCAACAAAGATAAACAAATAGGTAATAAGCACATGAAAAGATGCTCAACATTAGCCACCAGTGAAATGCAACTTATCACAGAGATATAATTTTTTTTTTTTTTTTTTTGAGACAGAGTCTCGCTCTGTCGCCCAGGCTGGAGTGCAGTGGCCGGATCTCAGCTCACTGCAAGCTCCGCCTCCTGGGTTTATGCCATTCTCCCGCCTCAGCCTCCTGAGTAGCTGGGATTACAGGCGCTCACCACCTCACCCAGCTAGTTTTTTGTATTTTTTAGTAGAGACGGGGTTTCACCGTGTTAGCCAGGATGGTCTCGATCTCCTGACCTCGTGATCCGCCCGTCTCGGCCTCCCAAAGTGCTGGGATTACAGGCTTGAGCCACCGCGCCCGGCCCAGAGATAGAATTTCTCCTACATTAGGATGTCTATAGAATCGCTTGAACCCAGGAAGCAGAGGTTTCAGTGAGCTGAGATCAAGCCACTGCACTCCAGCCTGGGCAACAGAGTGAGACTCTGTCTCAAAAAAAAAAAAAAAAAAAGGGAATTCAGTACTGATATGTGGTTCAACATAGATTAGCCTTAAAAATATTACGGTAAGTGAAAGAACCCAGTCACAAAAAAAAAACATATGATTCTATTTATATGAAATGTGCAGAATAGGAAATAAAATTAAGACAAAAAAGATTGATGGTTGCATAGGCTGAGGGGAAAAACAGTTGGGGAGAAATGCAGTGATAAAGGGTATGGGATATTTGTTTTGGGGTGATCAGATTGTTCTAAATTGATTGTGATGTGATGATTGCACAATTCTGTAAACCAAAAATATTGAATTATACCCTTTAGATGGGTGAATTGTGTGATCTCAATAAAGCTTTATATATATTAACTGAAAAAGAAAGAGGTGTAGGACTGGCTTCCCCTGCAAGGAGAAAAGAGAACGCAAGACAGAGACAGAGACAAAGGCCTACCATTGTAATTGGGAACATGGATGAGGAAGAACAATATTGCTCAGCTCAAAGCTGAGGTGGGTGGATTGCTTAAGGCCAGGAATTCAAGAGCAGCCTGGGCAACATGGCAAAATCCCATCTCTACTAAAATACAAAAATTAGCTGGGCATGGTGGCACATGCCCATGGTCCTAACTGCTTGGGAGACTGAGATAGGAGGATGGCTTGAACCCGGGAGGCAGAGGTTGCAGTGAGCTGAGATGGCGCCACTGCACTGCATCCTGGGCGACGGAGTGAGACTCTGTCCGCCCCCCAACTCCACAAAAAAGAAGGAAAAAGAAAAAATAATAAGATTCTTACTCTCAAAGAATGGAATAATCATGGCTGTGCTGAGTTTAGTGGGGTTTTTTATTTTTTATTTTTGGTAGTTTTATAATTTTATAATCAGCAGTTAGCTCTTATCTACATTGACAGTCTATACATTTTTGAAAGTGGCAACAGGTCCATAGGTACAGAGCTTTTTTTGGTGAATCTTCATCCTCATGTTTTTTGTCCACATGGATATGGACGTAGTATGGGACATTCCTTATTGCTTTGGCCCAGACAGTTTTGTTAAGCCTGATATCAGTGTGCACATCTGGAGTCCCCATCTCCATGGCAAATTTCTGGATCTCTCTAAGTGCCAGAGGGGCACCCTTTTTGAAGCCCACTTCACGGATGCGCTTGTAAATGTTGATAGTGTAGTCTCAGGTGATCACCTTCGCTGATGGTAGAATAGCCCTTCTCGCCACCCTTCTTTGCAAGAGCCATTCTGCCAGGTCCAAATTGTTTCATTTTTGTTTTTTTGAGACAGAGTCTCACCCTGTTGCCCAGGCTGGAATGCAGTGGGGCCATCTCGGCTCACTGCAGCCTCCACTGCCCGGGTTCAAAGGATTGTTGGCTTCAGCTTCAGGAGTAGCTGGGATTACAGACACGCGCCACCATGCCTGGCTAAATGTTTTGTATTTTCAGTAGCGACAGGGTTTCACCACATTGGCCAGGCTGGTCTCGAACTCCTGGCCTCAAGCGGTCCACCCACCTTGGCGTCCCACAGTGCTAGGATTACAGGCGTGAGCCACCATGCTGGCCTGTTTTTTATTTCTTAAAAAATTTCTATACTTTGATTTGAGACATTGTGGGCACTCAAACCAAGTGGACACAGGTCCACTTAGGAGCTGAGAAAAAATTAGATTGTACTGGAAAGAAGGTGGGTTGTGGCCTTACAGGCGCGGTGGCTAATGCCTGTAATCTCAGCACTGTGGGAGGCTGAGGCAGGCAGATCACCTGAGGTCAGGAGTTCAAGACCAGCCTGGCCAACATGGTGAAACCCCAACTCTACTAAAAATACAAAAATTAGCCGGGTGTGGTGGCACATGCCCGTAATCCCAGCTACTCAGGAGGCTGAGGCAGGAGAATCATTGGAAGCGTGGAGGCGGAGGTTCCAGTGAGCCGAGATCACACCACTGCACTCCAGCCCGGGCGACAGAGCGAGACTCCATGTCAAAAAAAGAAAGAAAGAAAAGAAGGAACAATGGTCATGCCAAGAAGGACTGCAGTCATGTGCAGTCTATTTGCTGCAAGAACTGTGACCGATGTGTGCCCAAGGATAAGGCCATTAAGAAATTCGTCATTTGAAACATAGTGGAGGCCGCAGCAGTCAGGGACATTTCTGAAACAAGCATTTTCGATACCTAGGTGCCTCCCAAGCTGAATGTGAAGCACATTACTGTGTGAGTTGTGCAGTTCACAGCAAAGTAGTCAGGAATCGATCTCACGACACCTGCAAGGTCCATTTAGACCTGTGGGTGCTGCCCCATGACCCCCACCCAAGCCCATGTAAGGAGCTGAGTCCTTAAAGACTGAAGACAAGCCGGGTGCGGTGGCTCAAGCCCGTAATCCCAGCACTTTGGGAGGCCAAGGCGGGCGGGTCACGAGGTCAGGAGATCCAGACTATCCTGGCTAACATGGAGAAACTCTGTCTCTACTAGAAATACAAAAAAATTAGCCAGGCCGGGCGCGGTGGCTCAAGCCTGTAATCCCAGCACTTTGGGAGGCCGAGACGGGCGGATCACGAGGTCAGGAGATCGAGACCATCCTGGCTAACACGGTGAAACCCCGTCTCTATTAAGAAATACAAAAAACTAGCCGGGCGAGGTGGCGGGCGCCTGTAGTCCCAGCTACTCGGGAGGCTGAGGCCGGAGAATGGCGTGAACCCGGGAGGCGGAGCTTGCAGTGAGCTGAGATCCGGCCACTGCACTCCAGCCTGGGCGACAGAGCGAGACTCTGTCTCAAAAAAAAAAAAAAAAAAAAATTAGCCAGGCGTGGTGGTGAGCGCCTGTAGTCCCAGCTACTCAGGAGGCTGAGGCAGGAGAATGGCATGAACCCGGGAGGCGGAGCTTGCAGTGAGCCGAGATCACACCACTACACTCCAGCCTGGGCACAGAACAAGACTCAGTCTCAAAAAAAAAAAAAAAAGAGAGACTGAAGACAGATTATTCTCTAGAGAAAGATACAGTGGAAATTGTACTTAAAAAAAAATTAAAATAGGCTGGGCATGGTGGCTCACGCCTGTAATCCCAGCACTTTGGGAGGCTCAGGGAGGTGGATCACCTGAGGTTGGGAGTTAGAGACCAGCCTGACCAACATGGATTAAACCCTGTCTCTACTAAAAATACAAAATTAGCCAGCTGTGGTGGTGCATGCCTGTAATCCCAGCTTCTTGGGAGGCTGAGGCAGGAGAATCGCTTGAACCGGGGAGGCAGAGGTTGGTGAGCCGAGATGGTGCCACTGCACTCCAGGGCAACAAGAGTGGAACTCTGTCTTAAAAAAAAAAAGTAAAAAAGAAATGGGGGTTATAATACTCAACCATTAGTTTGTTATGAGGATGAAATTAGCTAGTCTCTGTGTCAGACTCTCAGAGTGCTCAATAAATCGGGGCTATTATCACTATTAATTAGATTATAATAATTAGTATTGTTTCCTAAGGTTGCTGTAGCGAAGTTCCAACAACTGTGTAGCTTAAAACAACAGAAATCTACTGGCGACTAGAGGCCTGACATCAAGGTGTCAGTAGGGCCTTGCTTCCTTTAAAGGCACGAGGGAGGGAACTGTCCGATGCCTCTCTATGAGCTTCTGGTAGCTTCGGGTGTTTCTTGCATCACTCCAGTCACATGGCCGTCTACTTTCTGTGTGTTCACGTCATCTCTCTGTACCTGTCTGCCTCTGTGTCCAGATTCCTGCTCCCCACCTCCTTTTTTTGAGACAGGGTCTCACTCTGTTGCCCAGGGTGGAGTGCAGTGGCACAGTCTCGGCTGACTGCAACCTCTGCTTCCCAGGCTCAAGCAATTCTCTAGCCTCAGCCCCCTAAAGTAGCTGGGACTATAGACGTGAGACACCACACGTGGCTAATTTAAAACAGTTTTTTCTGTAGAGACTGGGTTTCTTCATGTTGCCCAGGCTGGTCTCAAACTCCTGAGCTCAAAGCGATCTGCCTGCTTCGGCCTCCCAAAGTGCTGAGATTACAGGCATGAGCCACCATGCCCGGCCCAAATTTCCCCTTTCTATAGGAACACATGTCCAACTGCACCTCATTATAACTTGATTACTTCTGTAAGAGACCCCCATTTCCAAATAAGGAAGGTCACATTCTGAGGTTCTGGGGATTAGGACTTCAACATATTTGGGTGGGCCGCAGGGAAAAAGGACACAATTTGACCCACAGCAGTTATATTCCCTGTTATCATTGAGGAGAAATTCCCTTCCCAACTTTTGCACAAAAATACAAAGTAAGTAAGCCCTAGACAAGATCCAAATACCTGTTCTTTAGTGGGACGAACAAAAAGGCCTTTTAATTGCCATCTCTTTCCCTGAAGCTGCTCCCACAGCAGGACACCAGCTGTAGGTCCTGCTCCCCGACATCCTTCCTCGTCCCTCCAACATCCCTCCGGATTCTCTAACAATGCCTAATTCTATTATTTCCAGTGATTTCCCCGTGGGCGGCAGTTTATTCCTGTCATCAAGTCTCTGATGAAATCTTTAGCTATGAAATGTTTAGTCCAATCCCAACAAATCGTGTATAGTGTTAACATGTCACAAGCTGCCCGTGGCCTGCATTATGTGGTAATTTGGAAGCGAGAGAAGTGATAATCTAGGCTCGGGCTTCTTTTGTGAGCTTGCATTAATGCTGTAGCCAGTGATGTCAATTGACAGCCTATCGATTTGGGCTAATAGCGCACAGAGGGGGCACAATTGGGGCGAGATAGGGAATAAAGGATATCGACGGCCAGTCGCCAGGATCCCGGCAGCTTTTAATCTATTATTGCCCTCTTTTAATGCAACTTCCGTGTCAACTGCATTTACTTCCACCAGCTCTGCCTGCTGCGCTGAACTGTGCAGCCAGTGGGGTGCCACCCCCAGAGTGGCTCAAAGTTCCCCAGTATTGATTCTCTGATGCTCTGGGGTGTGAATTATAATTATTTCATTAAGCCCTTTAATGGGTATCAACTATGAACTTTCCCCAGCTTAGGCTGGGGAGGCCAGGGCGAGGTCTGCATCATTAATCTGTGTTCATCTCATTGCCACCAATTGTCCTACTCTCAACTCTTATTTTTTTTCCTCCTATTATCGCGTCTGTGGTTTTAGTGGGAAGCAGGTCGGTCTACTCCCAGAGAGGAACTGGGAAGAGGAGTTGGCCGATATGGGGATATTGGAGGGGAGGCCGCGGTTGAGCAGACTGCAGTGTTGGCTACTCCCACTAAGGAACTACTAATCACGCCGTCAGATGTGCTTTGCGCAGCTCTGGTTTGCCTGTGTAGGGAGGTGACGCAGGAGACCTCGGGACAAAGTGAGAGATCTTGCAGCTGCTTCCTTGTGCGGCTTTGAGTCCTGACATAGCTCAGGAATATTCCATCCTCTCGCTTAAATCACCCATCACCTTTACTAGGGTGCTATGGATACAGAGGAGTACAAAACACTGCCTTGTGCCCTCAAGAAGCTTAAACTTTAGTAAGAGGAAAAGGGATGAACATGTAAATATGCAGCAATGAGACAGACACCAGTGAGCATTGAGAAAGGGCAGAGGACAGGGACTTACAAAATCCAGTGGAAGAAGCACTTGACCCAGGATTGAGGATGGAGGGAGGCTTCCTGGAGGAGCAAATGCTTAAGCTGAGCCCGAAGAATGAACAGGAGATGGCTAGATGAGAGAGAGGAAGGGCAGCCCAGTCAGTGGGAACAGCATGTTCCAAAAGCACAGAAGCAAAGGCCAGACGGCACAACCTCATCCAGTCAAGTAAGGCTCAGACTTTATATGGGGTGGGGAAAAGTTCCAGCCCTCACTCAGGTTTCTTGCCTTCTCACCCACCTCCCACTGTGGATAAATCTCACCTGGAGCCTTAGGAAAGCTCAAAAAGAGTCTCAGGTGCATTTCCCACCATTTTACCAGGTGCCTTCTTGTTTGGACCAAAATTTCATTTAGACCAAGAGTGATTTTTATTTCAGGCTCTTCATTTCTTTGGTTCCCAGAGAGGTTTAGAAACATGTCTGCCTTTTGTCTGTGTGTGTGTGTGTGTGTGTGTGTGTGATGGAGTCTCGCTCTGTCGCCCAGGCTGGAGTGCAGTGGTGCAATCTCAGCTCACTACAACCTCTGCCTCCCTGGGTTCAAGCGATTCTCCTGCCTCAGCTTCCTGACTAGCTGGGATTATAGGCATGCACCACCATGCCCAGCTAATTTTTGTATTTTCAGTAGAGACGGGTTTCGCCAGGCTGTTCTTGAACCCCTAACTTCAGGTGATCCACCAGCGTCGGCCTCCCAAAGTGCTGGGGTTATAGGAGTGAGCCACTGCACCTGGCTTTTTTTTTTTTTTTTTTTTTTTTTGAGACATAATCTCACTCTGTCACCCAGGCTGGAGTGCAGTGGCATGTTGACTCACTGCAGCCCTCGCCTCCCAGGTTCAAGCGATTCTCCTGCCTCAGCCTCCCGATTAGCTGGAACTACAGGCACCCGCCACCACGCCCAGCTACTTTTTTTTTTTTTTTTCAGTAGAGATGGGGTTTCACCGTGTTAGCCAAGATGGTCTCAATCTCCTGACCTTGTGATCCACCCACCTCGGCCTCCCAAAGTGCTGGGATTACAGACATGAGCCACCATGCCCTTTTTTTTTTTTTTTTTTATGTGCAGAGTCTAATTCCTCTCCCTTTAATATGGACTGTCCTCAGGCACTGACTCCTAATGGATAGAATGAGGAGAAAGTGATTCTGGGTAACTTCCAAGTGTAGATTATTAAAGCCATGTTATTTCCACCTGGCTCTCTGGATGTTCACTGTTCCTACAGCTGCCTTGTAGGACTTCTGGTCTCCTTGAGGTCCATATTTGGAAAGGGTACATAGAGAGGAGGGGCTTGAGGGGCCTCAGCTGTTCCAGCCCCAGCTGTTTGAGTGGGTCCTGGCTTGGGTGCCAGACATGTGAGTGAGGACGCCTTAGAGATGACTCCAGTCCCAGCCACCAGCTGACTGCATGTTCATGGCAGAAACCAAATGAGAACTGTTCAGCTGAGCCTAGTCAGCCCCCAGGTTCATGAGCAAAATAAATGTTATTGGGTTTTGTTTGTTTGAGACAGTCTCCCTCTGTCACCTGGGCTGGAGTACAGCAGTGATCATAGCTTGCTGCAGCTTCAAACTCCGGGATTCAAGCAATCTTCTGGCCTCAGCCTCCCAAGTAGCTAGGGCTATAGGCATGCACCACCACTCCTGGCTATTTTTTTTTGCTAGTTCATATTTGGCAGAGATTGGGTCTTGCTATATTGCCCAGGCTGGTCTTGAACTCCTGGCCTTCAGCAATCCTCCCACCTTTACCTCCTAAGTGCTAGGATTACAGGCATGAACCACTGTGCCTGGCCATGTTATTGTTTTTAAGCTACTATTTTAGGGTAGTTCGTTACACAATAATAAATAACTAGAACAGTTATATTTGGTAATATTTGTGTTTAAGTTTGATTATTAAGCTTTATAGTAAGTCTTAAAGTAAGGTAATGAGTTCTCCAACTTTGGTGTGCTTTTTTTGTTGTTGTTGTTGTTGTTTGAGATGGAGTCTTGCTCTGTCACCCGGGCTAGAGTGCAGTGGCACAAATGTTGGCTCACTGCAACCTCCACTTCCTGGGTTCAAGTGATTCTCCTGCCTCAGCCTCCCCAGTAGCTGGGATTACAGGCGCCTCCCACCGTGCCCAGCTTAATTTTTGTATTTTTAGTGTAGACGGGATTTCACCATGTTGGCCAGGCCAGTCTTGAACTGCTGACATCAAACAATCTGCCTGCCTAGGCCTCCCAAAGTGCTGGGATTACAGGCGTGTGCTACCACGTCCAGCTGTTTTGCTTTTTGAAGATTGCTTCAGTTCTTCTAGATCTTTGCTTTTTCACATCATTCTTAAAAATCAACTCCATTTCCACAAAAATAACCGATTTGACTTATTCTTAGGATTTTAATGACTCTATTAGATCAAATTGAGTTTACTTCTTAACAAAATTGAGTCTGAATCCACAAATATGGCATATCTCTCCTTTTATTTAGGTCTTTTAAAATTTCTGTCAGCAGTGTTTTGTAGTTTAAAATAAAGAAATCTTGCCTATGTTTATTTTATTTTATTTTATTTTATTTTATTTTATTTTATTTTATTGCTTTGAGACAGGGTCTGACTCTGTCACCCAGGCTGGAGTGTGGTTGTATGATCTCAGCTCACTGCAACCTCTACCTCCCAGGCTCAAGTGATCTTCCTACCTCAGCCTCCTGAGTAGCTGGGACTATAGGTTTGTACCACCACACCTGGTTACTTTTTCTTTTTCTTTTTTTTTTTTTTGTATTTTTTGTAGAGACAGGTTTTTGCTATGTTGCCCAGGCTGGTCTTGAACTCCTGAGCTCAAGCAATCCACCTGCCTCGGCCTCCCAAAGTGCTGGGATTATAGGCGTGAGCCACTGTGCCCGACCCTCTTTTCTTTTTTTTTTAGAGACAAGGGCTCGCTCTGTCATCCAGGCAGAAGTTCGGTGGCGCCATTGATCATGGCTCACTGTTGCCTCAAATTCCCAGGCTCAAGCAATCTTCTTGCCTTACTTAGCCTCCCAAGTAGTTGGGACTACAGGTGTGTGCCACTACACTTGGCTAAGTTTTTAATTAATTCTTTTTTGCAGAGATGTGGTCTCACTACGTTGTCTAGGCTGGTCTCCTCAAAATTCTGGCCTTAAGTAATCCTCCCACCTTGGCCTCCCAAAGTGTTGGGGTTATAGACATGAGCCACTGTGCCTGGCCATCATACTATATTTATTCACCATCTAAGTGAAAAAGCTCTCTAGGGTCTACACAGCACCTGACACATAGTGAACACTCAATACATATTTAAGGAAAGATAGTATATAATTACTGTTAGTAGTATTAATAAAAAATAGCAGTAGCAACTATTTATAGACAACTTAAAACAATGTTTAAGATTAACAAAATTTAACTGTGGTAGAACACATATAACATACAATTTACCATCTTAATCATTTGTAAGTGTACAGTTCAGTAGTGTTAAGTATATACATCATTGTGCAAGCCATCTCCAGAACTTTTTCATCTTGCAGAATGGAAACTCTATACCCATTAAACAGATTATCAGTTTCCCCACCCTCAAGGCCCTGGCAATTACCATGCTACTTTTTGTTTCTATGAATTTGACTATTCTAAATACCTTATATAATATACAGAACCTTTTTGTGACAAACTGATTTTATATTTCTTTTTTTTTTTCTTTTTTTTGAGACAGAGTCTTGCTCTGTCATCCAGGCTAGAGTACAATGGCGGGATCTCGGCTCACTGCAACCTCTTCCTCCTGGGTTCAAGTGATTCTCCTACCTTAGCCTCCCAAGTAGCTGGGACTATAGGCGTGCACCATCATGCCCAGCCAATTTTTGTATTTTTAGTAGAGACGGGGTTTCACCATGTTGGCCAGGCTGATCTCGAACTCCTGACATCAGGTGATCCACCTGCCTCAGCCTCCCAAAGTGTTGGGATTACAGGCGTGAGCCACCATGCCTGGCTTGATTTTACATTTCTAATCTTATTTAATTGCAACAATAATGTTACAAGGAGGCAAGGACAGAACCTCTTAGACAGAAACCTGGAATATTTACATTTTTTAAGGCTCTTAAGATATTAAGAAATGTCAAATCAAGATTATAAAAATTGTGATATATTTAAAACTTTATATTTAATGAGTGAATGCTTTTATATTATTTACTTATTTATTTTTCTTGCTTTTTTTCTCACATCTCTCTGAAGAGTGAATGCTTTTTAAAATTGCAATGCTGGCCAGGTATGGTGGTTCACGCCTGTAATCTCAGCAATTTAGGAGAAAGAGGCAGGAGGATCACTTGAAGTCAGGAGTTTGAGACTAGCCTGGGCAGAAAACCAGATCCCATCTCTACAAAAAAATTTTTTAAAAGTAAGCAAAAATGCAATGCTGATCAAATGTGGTGTCTCCTGCCTGTAATCCCAGCATTTTGAGAGGCCCAGGCAGGAGGATCACTTGAGCCCAGGAGTTCAGCGTAGTGGGAGCCCATCTCTACAAAAAGTTTAAAAAATTAGCCAAATGTGGTGGCATGTGCCTATAGCACCAGGTACTTGGGAGGCTGAGGTGAAAGGATGGCTTGAGCCCAGGAAGTCAAGGCCACAGTCAGCTGTGATTGTACCACTGCACTCCAGCCTGGATGACAGAATGAGACCCTGTCTTAAAACAAACAAACAAACAAACAACCTAAAAAATGCAATGCTAAATAGTTGTCCTAGACAAAAATGTATTTTAAAAATCCTATTAGTGTGCACTACAGAAGGGGTGGCCCAAAAATGACTCATACATTTCCAATGACGAACATCTCCTTTTTTTTTTTAATTGAGATGGGATTTTGACATGTGGCTTAGGTTGGTCTGGAACTCTTGGGCTCAAGCAAGTCACTCGTCTCAGCCTCCCAAAGTGCTGGGATTATAGGCATGAGCCACTGCTCCCGGCTGATCATCTCCTTTTAGTCTTATCAGTATTTCTCTTCGGCCGAGTGTGTGTGTGTGTGTGTGTGTGTGTGTGTGTGTTTGAGACAGAGTCTCACCCTGTCGCCCAGGCTGGGGTACAATGGCGCAATCTTGACTCACTGCAACTCCACCTCCTGGGTTCAGTGATTCGTGTGCCTCGGCCTCCTGAATAGCTGGGATTACAAACGCGTGCCACCACACCTGGCTCATTTTTTTGTATTTTTAGTAGAGATGGGGTTTTGCCATGTTTGGCCAGGCTGGTCTTGAACTTCTGACCAACCTCCCAAACATGGGAGGGTTTGGGGAACTTCGGCCTCCCAAAGTGCTGGGATTACAGGTGTGAGCCACCGCGCTTGGCCTGAATGTGTATTTATTTTAAGATAATGTCAAAATCTAAACTTGAGGCCCCAAATTAATGTGAGGTTCAGGTGAAATGACCACTTCTCTCTTTCCACCAACACTTGCCATTGTGAAAAGCCATGGTGCAAATGTCATTCCCATTTTCACAAACCAAGAAAGCATCTCAGCAAGGTATTTTTTCCACCTGAAGGCTGCCCAGAAAATTTGATGATGGGACTTGGTCGGGGGGCAGAGGTTGCAGCGAGCCAGATCGCACCACTGCACTGCAGGCTGGGTGACAGAGCGAGACTCCTTCTCAAAAATAAATATAAAGATGAAAAATAAATAATAAATAGACAACTTAAACTTCATAAATAAATAAATAAAAGACTGGAACTTGGGTTTTGGCTGTAAGCCTAAACACTTGAGACACCAAGCCTAACTGAGGGGGCTATTCGTTTTGGACAGTGAGTGCCGAATATTCGCATATTCTACAACTGTCAGTTCACTGCTAACACAGGCAGAATGTGCTCCTGGCTGCAGTAGAGGAGACCTCTGGGCTCTGCCAAGGAAAGTGGGCTGCCATGGAGGTAGTGAGATCCCAGGCTCCAGGAGCCACCAAGAAGAGGTCTGACTAAAATGATTTGGGCTTGCTGCAGAGGAGATTCAAGAATGGGGTGTCAGGATGTGAGAAGGAGGGAGTTGCATTAGATTACTTCCAGCTTCCTTTTGGACACCCTCCAGCACAGAGGCCAAGCCCAAACCCGCAGCACAGCTCCACTCTCTGGGGGAGGCGGGTTGGGCTGTGCATTCATTTCCCCACCTTTTCATTCGCAGCAGCCTGCCACCGGTTGTTGGGCATCCATAGCTTAATTTGAACAAGTGGGCTCTGGTTTCCTGAGGCGAACTGTCCGGGCGCCTCAGCCATCCATCAGTATTCTCTTCAGTCCCCCGGCAGCTGCTCGCTGCGGGCTGGCTCAACCTGCACTGACCTCATCTTCCCACACAGAGCAGAGGAGGATTTGGAAAAAATTAGTTACATTAGTGACTCCCCGAAACACTCCGTTTACTTGTGATATGACAAATATTTCAGCCATTAGGATCTCTCCGTCTCTTATCATCTTAAATGCACTCACTTACATTCCAAATCACTACTTAATTTAAAAGCCTATTTGTTGAGATTGTGACAGGCCCAGGGAAAAGGAGAGACAGACACTCACTCAGCTCTGGCTGGAATAGAATCAGATTTGGAACTTTGATTGAATCTTTCTCCCCAAGACTTATGCTCAGTCAGGTACGATCTAAACACTTAGGGCACAAGAGACTTACAGGGCACCCACACTGTAGAGATTTATAAGGTCTGCTTCGAAGTGGCCATGTGGCATGGTGACCTTGGGCAAATGACTTCATTGCTGGGTGTCCTCATGCTTCCTGACCCCCGGATACAGTGACTCATTTGGTGAATTTCTTTTTTTTTCTTTCTTTCTTTCTTTTTTTTTTTTTTAAGACAGAGTCTCGCTCTGTCACCCAGGCTGGAGTGCAGTGGCATGATCTCCCCTCACTGCAACCTCTGCCTCCCAGGTTCAAGCGATTCTCCTGCCCCAGCTTCCTGTGTAACTGGGATTACAGGCACATGCCACTATGCCTGGCTATTTTTTTTTTTCTTTGTATTTTTAGTAGAGACAGGGTTTCACCATGTTGGCCAGGCTGGTCTCAAACTCCTGACCTCAAGTGATCCACCCGCCTTGGCCTCCCAAAGTGCTGGGATTACAGGCATAAGCCACCGTGCCTAGCCTGGTAAACATTTATTGAATCCCTAATAGGTGCTAGGCAACATGATAGATTCTGAGGGTACAAAGGTGAACTTCTTGAAAAAAATTGTTCTTAGTTTCTTATTAATAACCAGCATTTATAAAACACTATTTGCCAACTTGAGGTCAGGAGTTTGAGACCAGCCTGGGCAATATGGCAAAGCCCCATCTCTACTAAAAATACAAAAAATATGGCCAGGTGTAGTGGCACATGCCTGTAATCCCAGCTGCTCAGGAGGCTGAGGCAGGGGAATCGCTTGAACCCGGGAGACAGAGGTTGCAGTGAGCCAATATTGCCCCTCTGCATTCCAGCGTGGGCAACAGAGTGAGACTCTGTCTCAAAAAAGCAAACAAACATACAAACTCTCCATAGGGTAAGTTCTATATAGGGAGACTGTACTGCATGGTGCTTAATATTATGATGGATCAAAGAGTCACAGAGAATAGTCTCCTCATTTGTTAATGGGAATAAAATGTAGCTTGCCTCATGGGATTATGGCAAGGATTAAATGAAAGAAGGCATGTGGCCATGGTTGGCCAGGCTGGTCTCAAACTCCTGACCTCAGGTGATCCACCCGCCTTAGCCTCCCAAAATGCTGGAATTACAGGCATGAGCCACCACGCCCTGCTTTTTTTTTTTTTTTTTTTTTTGAGACAGAGTCTCACTCTGTCACCCAGGATGGAGTGCAGTGGCATGATCTCACTGCAACCTCTACCTCCTGGGTTCAAATGATTCTTCTGCCTCAGCCTTCCAAGTAGCTGGGATTACAGGTGTGTGCCACCATGCCAGGCTAATTTTTGTATTTTTAGTGGAGACGGAGTTTCACCATGTTGGCCAGGCTTGTCTTAAACTCCTGACCTCAGGTAATCCGCACAGCTTGGCCTCCCAAAGTGCTGAGATTACAGGCGTGAGCCACCATACTCGGCTGTAAGCTTCATTTTTTACTTAGCTTTCTGACTGTGCTTGTGCCATCAACACTTTCACAATGGTTTTCCACTTCTTGATAAGGAAAGCACTCTTGATCCTGTCATGAACACATCTAGCACACACAAAACCACCACAGGCCCTGCTGACATGTTTTTTTGTTTGGGGCAATCTCATAAGAACTTTAGATCTCACAGCACAAACTTCAAAATGAAGTCTGCCTGGACACATGCCCACATGCAGATTTTGGTGCTTTCCCAACCTTCCTGGTATAAAGGTAAACAATTCTATTACTAGGTGTTCGGGACAGCCTAGTTTTGTTAGAGGCTGAATTGTAGGAAAGCCTACGGCAGTATGTCAAATGGTGGACCATTCCGAATGCCTCTAGACAATGTTCCCAGAAGAGCAAACATACTCATTTCAAGTCCTTAGGATATATACCCAGATGTGGGATTTCTGGATCATATGGCAATTTTATTTTTAGTTTTTTTGAGGAACCTTCATACAATTTTCCATAATGGCTGTACTAGCTCACATTCCCACCAAGAGTGGAGAAGGGTTCCCATTAAAAAATGGGCAAAGGAGCTTAATAGACATTTCTCAGAAGAAAACAGGATGAGCGCAGTGACTCACGCCTGTAATCCCAGCATTTTGGGAGGGCGAGGCAGGTGGATCGCCTGAGGTCAGCAGTTTGAGACCAGCCTGGCCAACATAGTGAAACCCCATCTCTACTAAAAATCCAAAAACTTAGCTGGACACGGTGGTGCACGCCTGTAATCCCAGCTACTGGGGAGACTGAGGCAGGAGAATCACTTGAACCCAGGAGGCAGAGGTTGCAGTGAGCCCAGATGGTGCCACTGCACTCCAGCCTGGGTGATGGAGTGAGACTCCATCTCAAACAAACAAACAAATACAAATGCCAACTAATAGATGAGAAAATGTTCAACATCACTAATCATTAGGAGAATAAAAATTAAAAGCACAATGAGTTCTTACCTCACACATGTCAGAATGGCAGTATCAAAAAGATGAAAGATAATATACACGTTGGCAAGGATGTGGAGAAATGGGCTGGGGTTTTGAAGATTGAGATCAGAAATAGCAGACTCCTTGGGATGCAGTGTGGAGGTAACAGGAGATATCAGCTTGGGTGACCCTCAGGACCTCTGTCTGTGCTAAGTGACTCAGCCCCTCACTTTTCTGCCGTAGCTAGTTGGTTCAGAAGTAGACTCTTAACTTAAAGTTGGCAATCTTGCAGCCAAGAGGCCAGGGCACCAGACTTAGGAGCAGTTATGTTAATGACAAATTCAGAGAGACTTTGCACAATTCCTGATGCTGAGAGCCCCGGAGGTGGTTGTCTATTGCTGTGTGACAAACTACCCCAAAATGTAATGGCTTGAAACCACAACTTAATGCTCATGATTCTGTGAGTTGGTTGGGTGGTTCTTCCTCTGGCCTGTTGTGGGCAAACTCATGTAGATACATTCATGTGGTGTTGACTGTGAGCTGAGCTTTGCTGGGAGCCTGGCGTAGCTTTCTTTCCAGGTGGTCTTGCATCCTACTGGAGTCTAGATCAGACTTTTTCACACGGCAAAGGCAGTGTTCCAGGAGGGAGAAGATACGGCTTTTCTGGGATGCTGTGGCCCATGTCATTTCCAGCATTCTATCATTTAAAACATGAGGCAAGACTGGTCCAGATTCAAGGGGTCTACTTCTTGATGGAAGGAGCTGCCAATCATTGTTACCAATGACAACCACTGTTTATAGATGGACTTTGGCTGATTAAAAGCAAATACAAATTATTTGTGGCCTTTCCTATTAAAAGGTGAAGTATGACCACTTGAATCTGGGATGTCCTGATGATGTTCTTTGGCCAGCAGAGCGTGGTGGGAGCGATGCTGCACGGCTGCCAGGATGGGCCTTGCAGTTCCTACTCTCTCGGACCATTGCCCACAGTATGATGGGAAAAAGCCCAGTTTAACCTCCTGGAGGATAAAAGACCACGTGGAGAGAATGGCCCCATCTTCACAGCTTTCCCAGCTGAGTCCTGCCCCAGGCTCTCCACCAGCTGGATGTTGTCACCTGAGTGAGTTCAGAAGAAACCAACAGAAGAACTTCTAGCCAATCCCTCCACACAGTTCTGAGAAACAGGACACTGCTGTTGTATTAACCGGCTGTGTTTTGTGATGCTGCAACAGATGACTAAAACAGTTCGCGGGGCCCTCCCATGGGGCGTGATGGTTTGGCACTTCCTTTGATTCTCTGGCTACGCTCCTAACAGGTGGTTTTTCCTAATAAGTCATTTTTTTCCACTCAAGTCAATGAGTACCTATTTCTGTTGCTTTTAGCTAAGACCATCTAAGAGAACCCCAAGCCAAAGAAAGAAACTCAGGGTGTTCTGGACCCCTTGGTCAGGCACCCTCCCCATGTGGAGAGTCTCTTTCCAAAAAACAAAAACAAAAACAAAAAGTTAAGATTTACTACATCGTCTCTTTTTATTTGCCAAGATCTTTACTTAACATTTTAAAATTTATCCTTTATGTCTTTTTTCTTACATTGAAAATCTTGGCCGGGCGCAGTGGCTCAAGCCCGTAATCCCAGCACTTTGGGAGGCCGAGGTGGGTGGATCACGAGGTCAGGAGATCAAGACCATCCTGGCTAACACAGTGAAACCCTGTCTCTACTAAAAATACAAAAAAAATTAGCCGGGCGTGGTGGCGGGCGCCTGTAGTCCCAGCTACTCCAGAGGCTGAGGCGGGAGAATGGCGTGAACCCGGGAGGCGGAGCTTGCAGTGAGCCGAGATCACGCCACTGCACTCCAGCCTGGGCGACACAGAGAGACTCCGTTTCAAAAAAAAAAAAAAGAAAAAGAAAAAAAAGAAAATCTTGGTTCCTGACATTACTACTACTTACTGCAGTGGTGCGATCTTGGCTCACTGCAACATCCATCTCCTGGGTTCAAGTGATTCCCCTGCCTCAGGCTCCCAAGTAGCTGGGATTACAGGCATGCACCACAATGCCCAGCTAATTTTTTGTATTTTAGTAGAGCTGGGGCTTCACCATGTCAGCTAGGATGGTCTCGATCCCCTGAGCTCTTGATCTGCCCACCTCGGCCTCCCAAAGTGCTGGGATTACAGGTGTGAGTCAGCGTGCCTGGCCATAAAATAGTTTTAAAGCAATAAAACAAATATTATGACTACAATTAAGCTACCAAATAAAGTATATATTTTGTGATTTTTGTTTTTTTTGGTTTTTTTGAGACGGAGTTTTGCTCTTATTGCCCAGGCAGGAGTGCAATGGCGCAATCTCGGCTCACCATAACCTCCATCTCCCGGGTTCAAGCAATTCCCCTGCCTCAGCCTCCTGAGTAGCTGGGATTACAGGCATGCACCACCATGCTCGGCCAATTTTGTATTTTTAGTAGAGACATGGTTTCTCCATGTTGGTCAGGCTGATCTCGAACTCCCGACCTCAGGTGATCCGCCTGCCTCGGTCTCCCAAAATGCTGACATTACAGCTGTGAGCCATGGCACCCGGCCTAAAAGAATTTTTTAAGAGTCAGGGTCTCATTCTGTTGGCCATGCTGGAGTGCAGTGGTGTAGTCACAGCCTACTGCAGCCTCAAACTGTTGGGCTCAAATGATCCTCCCACCTCAGCCACCCCGACTGGCTAATTTGTTATTATTATTATTATTTTGTGGAGACTGTGGTCTTGCTATGTTGCCCAGGCTGATCTTGAACTCCTGGCCTCAAGCAAGTGATCCTCTTGCCTCAGTGGAGAAAGGGTTGGGATCACAGGTACAAGTCACCACACCTCGCCTCATTTGTGTTTAGAATATATTCCTCTATTACTGTGATCTAAAGTCACTTGAAATAATTCTTTTCCCTGAGGGTTTACATATTCAATTAATTCATAGTAAATTTTTTTTTCATTTTTAAAGTTCAGGGATTACTTTATAAATGTAATAAAATATTTGAACATAGAAAATGTTTCTATGTTTCCAAAATCAAATTTATATAAAGTACGTTTAAAGAAATCTTGTGGCCGGGCGCGGTGGCTCACACCTACAATCCCAGCACTTTGGGAGGCCGAAGTGGGCAGATCGCTTGAGGTCAAGAGTTAGAGACCAGCCTGGCCAATGTGGTGAAACCCTATCTCTACTAAAATACAAAATTTAGCTGGATGTGGTGGCACATGCCTATAATCTCAGCTACTCCTGAGGAAGGAGAATCGCTTGAGCCCAGGAGGCGGAGGTTGCAGTGAGCCAAGATTGCACCACTGCACTTCAGCCTGGGTGACAGAGTGAGACTCCGTCTCAAAAAAAAAAAAAAAAAAGAGAGAAAAAGAAATCTTGCTTCTAACTATATTCCTGCTGATCCTTCTCAACTTTTATTAGTTTTTAAAAATTTTTCCAATGTTTCTTTTTGTGAATATAAGCAAACACATATGTGTATTTATACTTTTCTCTTTTTTTACACAAAAGGTATGATTCTTTCTGTCTCTCTTTATACATTCCACATCCTTTTTTCACTTAATATATCCTGGATACTACTCACCATCAGCATATACAGCTCTATCTCATTACCTTTTATAGCTTCAGAGTATTCCCCTGCATCCATGTAATCCTATTTTATTCAACTAGTTGTTGATAGACATTTGAATTATTTCCATACATTTGCAATTATAAATAATGGTACAGAGATTTAACATGCATATAAGTCATTTTGAATTTTTGCTCCTGTATCTTGGGATAGATTCCTAGATTTCTGGCTCAATGGGTAAATGCATATATAATTTTTTCAGATATTTACAAATTCCATTCTAATAGGTGATCCTGTTTTGAGTCCTCAACAATGAATGAGTGCCTGTTTCCCCATCACTTCATCAATAGAATATACTCTCAAATCATGGGATTTTTGCCAGTGACAGATGAAAAGTAGCATCTCAGTATGGTTTTATTTGGCATTGCTGTTATTATGAGTGAGATAGTGTATCTTCTCGTGTGTTGGATGCCATTTTAATTTTTGTCTGCTATAAACTGCCTATTCAAATCTTTGGATGTACCTTTAAGTATATTGACACACAACAACATTTAATCTCAAAACAAGCCAATGAGAGTTGGCATCATTATTCCCCTGTATAAAGATGAGGGAACGGCAGATTAGAAAGTTTAAGTAATTTACCCAAGGTTACACAACTAACATGTGACTGAAATCAAGCTGCCCAACTGTTAGGCCCTGTGGATTCTCCATAGATCTATTTCCAGGAGTAAAACATGGAGCTCCTGTGTTTTGCTTTTAATAAAGAGTCAGTGCGTGCATTCCCATCTCTGAGACAGGACTGCTTCAGGAGGGCTGTCATGGTTGGGCCTGGGGGTGGTTAGTTGTGTTTGTAATGAGGAGGATAGTACCTCATGTGTCACCTAGGAGCACCCAGCAGACTGGGGTATTTTGAGTCTCAATGCAGAGGACAACGGGGAGAGACCTGCAACCTATTTAATTCTGTTAGAGAATCAGTGAGGTGCTTGATGAAGCCATTAACTGGGGTTCGTGTCTCCATTCTACTTATAGACTCCAGGAGGGCAAATGCTGATGGAAATTTATTGATTTCTTTTTCTGCCTTTACCGAATGGGTCAAAAACATGGTATAACACTGCTGGTTCCAATTAAAATCACCTGTTAGCTTACAAAGGTTGGCCCTCTCCACCCTCCCCTTCCTCCCCCCATTTAAAAAGGGTTTAAAAGATTTTCATTTAATTGATTTGCTGTAAAATGCCCTTTACAATTACCCAGATAAACTAGGCGTCACCTGTGGAGTAAGAGCCAATTTGAGCTGTTTATCAAGACTTTGCCTCTGGCCACTTCTCACCCTGGGATCTTGAGTCTCTGTATTGATAGCTTGCATCTGTCAACATTGGATATTTTTAGTGGGCTGCAGAAAGCTTTTAGGGAGATGGGGATGGTGGGACTGCATCTTTGAGCAGGTGAAGAAAGCATGATGGGGTTTTTTGTTTGAAATGAGAATGCCCTATTGTGCTGAAAATAAGTTCAGAAAATTAGCCCTGCACCCATATGCCTAAAGGTAATCTGAGTTGACCCCATTTAAATACCAGTGGGCCTCAGGAAATGGAAAAATGGGCAGTGGATACAATTTGCCCAGTAATAAAATTTGCCCAGTTTCCCTCGGTTTTGTGTCGAGCTGTACTTAATGTTAGGAAGAAGTTGAGGAGCCTCGTAAGAGTTGTCTATGAAGTGACATTTGTGTCCTTTGAGCTGATATTACAGAAAGTAACAGGCAGCTGGAAACGCAGAAAGAAAGACACAGAGACATTTATTCTAGGTCGTGTGTATTTCTGAAACTGTGAACTCAAATTCACTTGATTATGGAAATGGCGTTAGTTCTAGCTAAAAAAAATTGTGGGCAAAATTAGTGCCAGACAGCTGGGTGTGGTGGCTCATGCCTGTAATCCCAGCACTTTGGGAGGCTGAGGCAGGTGGATCACCTGAGGTCATGAGTTCAAGACCAGCCTGGCCAACATGGCAAAACCCCATCTCTACTAAAAATACGAAAATTAGCTGAGCATGGTGGCAGGCGCCTGTAATTCCAGCTACTTGAGAGGCTGAGGCGGGAGAATCACTTGAACCTGGGAGGCGGAGGTTGCGGTGAGCTGAGATCTCGCCATTGCACTCCAGCCTGGGCAACAGAGGGAGACTCCATCTCAAAAAAAAAAAAAAAAAAGTTAGTGCCAGAAAACAAAAGACAGGTACATATGGGAGGGGATAAGTAAATTCTGGAAAGTGTAGGCCAGTATTCTTGAAACTGATCATGGCAAAACTCCAGAATACATTACAAAAACAATGTTTTGTAAGTCTTTGAAAGAGGTTTGTCATTTATTTAGAATGAAGTATAATTTCCATTTTGTCTGTGATCAAACTGGCTCATCAGGGAAGTGTTGTCGACACAAGGTGATTGAAGAGAATACATGGTAGGTCATTTATGAAAGCTCTTGACACACAGTAGATGCACAGTAATTACCAGTTGCTCTACTTCAAGCATTCATAATAGTCATCATAGGATGGGCACGGTGGCTCATACCTGTAATCCCAGCACTTCGGGAGGCTGAGGCAGGTGGATCACCTGAGGTCAGGAGTTTGAGACCAGCCTGGCCAACATGGTGAAACCCTGTCTCTATTAAAAATACAAAAAAAAGCTGGGTGTGTTGGTAGGCACCTGTAGTCCCAGCTACTCAGGAGGCTGAGGCAGGGGAATCGCTTGAACCTGGGAGGCAGGCTTCAAAACAAGCATATGAAAAGATGTTTAATATCATTGGCCATAAGGGAATTGCAATCCAAAACGACAATGAAATACCATTACACACCAATCAAGATGGCTACAATAAAAAAGACTAATAATAAGTGTTAGCAAAGATATTAAACATTTGAACTCCTCATACACTGCTGGTAGGAATGTAAAATAGTGCAGTCACTTTGTGATTTCTCAAAACGTTAAACATAGCGTTACCATATGACCTAGAAATTCCACTCCTAGGTATATACCAAGAGAAATGAAAACACCCATCCACACAAAAATGCATACATGAATGTTCATAGCAGTATTCTTCATAATAGCCAAAATGTATCAATGCTCCAAATGTCCAACTATTGAATGAATAAATAAAATGTGGTATATCCATACAATGGTATATTAGTCAGCCATGAAGTAATGAAGTACTGATACATGTTGCAACGTACAAGAACCTTGAAAACATTATGCCAAGTGAAAGAAGCCAGTCACAAAAGACCATATTGTATGACTCTATTTATATGAAATATCTATAGGCAAATGTATAGAAATAGAAAGTAGACAGGTGGTTGCCTGGGACTTGGCGGAGGGAGTTTGGGGAGAAAACTATGATTAAAGGCGCAGTGGCTCATGCCTTTAATCCCAGCACTTTGGGGGGCTAAGGCGGGCGGATCACAAGGTCAGGAATTTGAGACCAGCCTGGCCAACATAGTGAAACCCTGTCTCTACTAAAAATACAAAAATTAGCCGGAGGTGGTGGCACACGCCGGTAGTCTCAGCTACTCGGGAGGTTGAGGCAGGAGAATTGCTTGAACTCGGGAGATGGAGGTTGTGGTGAGCGGAGATCTCACCACCATACTCCAGCCTGGGCAACAGAGAGAGACTCCGTCTGAATAAAACAAAAAACAAAAAATACTATGATTTTATATTGATACCTCCCGTTCCATTCCAGTTTTCAGGGTTCATTATATTATTTCCCTTTCTTGTTTTTAATTCCTTTCTCTGACAGTAAAAAATTTGGTGGTTATTATTCACAATATATTTACTTATTTGTTCAACACTAGATTACACCTAAAACAATTTTAGAATTTCTAACCTACAGCCTTGTGAAAAACAAATTTACTAAATACAGTAAAATATTGTGTGCTCTTTACCTTTAGAGTACATAGTTAAATAACAGTCCAAAGTTACTTAAATCTTTTTTCTCACCTCTTTTATTGTGGTTATGTTATAAACCTGTAATAAATTCAGTGCTTTTTTTTTTTTTTTTTTTCCTGAGACGGAGTTTCGCTCTTGTTGCCCAGGCTGGAGTGCAATGGCGCGATCTTGGCTCACCGCAACCTCCGCCTCATGGGTTTAAGCGATTCTCCTGTCTCAGCCTCCCGAGTAGCTGGGATTACAGGCATGCACCACCACGCCTAGCTAATTTTATATTTTTAGTAGAGACGGTGTTTCTCCATGTTCAATGCGTATTTTAAAACATAAATAGTATTTGTAAAAATATATTGAAAAACACCATATATATGGAACTGTCTCTCTTGCAGACAACTTGAAGGTTTGGAGAAACATCCCAGGCTAAGTACTCCCAAGCCTGTAGGAAGGTTAGAACCCTCATCCCTTCCTACCTTACTCCTCTCACCGGATGTCTTTATCTGTTTCTGTATCACCTGTTTCCTTAGTCCTACGGGGAGACATTCTCACAAGTGCTTTAAAAGTCCTGAATCTCACTGCAACCTCCGCCTCACGGGTTCAAGCAAGTCTCCAGCCACAGCCTCCCGAGTAGCTGGAACTACAGGCGCACGCCGCAACGTCCAGCCAATTTTTTGTATTTTAGTAGAGACGGGGTTTCACCGTGTTGCGCAGGCTATTCTCCAACTCCTGAACTCAGGCAATCCGCCCTCCTCGGCCTTCCAAAGTGCTAGGATTACAGGCGTGAGCCACCGCGCCCGGCCTTTCTTGTTACTTTTAATACCACTTTTTTCGCTGGGGAGTTTTCTACGCTATCAGCCCTACCTGAATCAAATATCTCACTGCAATCCCTTTTCCTTTTCGCGTGTGCTGAAGATGGCCACCAGGTGGCACTTTAGAGTTTCCTTCGGCCCCATTTTGAAAGTCAGCTGCTTGGATTCGGTTGACTTTAGAAAGCAATGTATTTCATGAGATGGGAAGAGATATTCTAGTTGCCTTTTAATTTTAGTTAAGAAATTTCCTCCATTTAGGTCCAAGCAAAATGAAAAAAAGGAAGCACATTTCCTCTCTCCTCTTCTTTGCCTAGGAATCGTGAACTCCTCCCTCTTCCTTTATAAAAACTTCTTTCAAGAAAAAACAAACATACATATTGGTTGACAGCCAAAGCGGGTTTATCTAAGAGTGACGGAGCTCCTTAGTCTATCAGCCTCTGCCAAAGAAGTTCAGACAGAACATCAAGAGGCTGGAATTCAGGTAGAAACTCCACCACTGACTCTCAGTACTTCCTTGAGTCATTTAACTTTTTTGGAGCTTCAGTTTTCTTATGTGTAAAACAAACGGATTGAACTCCATGCTCTCAAACACAAATCCCTCAGATGCTAGGTGGATACCATAAATCTATGAAGAGGCTGAAGAGGGGTTTAGGACAACAGGATCTTGTATTGACTAAACTAGAATTACAAAATGCATGCTCTACGAAATGCATTCAAATTTAAATTTGATTGAGAAGACCAAACAAAATACCTCTGGGCATTGAAAGTGTTCAGAAAGCTCCGAGTGTGCAGTTCTTAGACCGGAGAATCTTTATCACTGAGGCTTCTTTTCTTTCTTCCTTTCTTTTTTCTTTCTTTCTTTCTTTCTTTCTTTTTTTTTTTTTTTTTGAGACAGGGTCTCACTCTGCACCCAGGCTGGAGTGCAGTGGTGCAATCTCAGCTCTTTGCAGCCTTGATCTTCCAGGCTCAAGGGATCCTCCTGCCTCAGCCTACCAAGTAGCTGGAACTACAGGCACGTGCCACCATGCCTGGCTAATTTTTGTATTTTTTTGTAGTGTTGGGGTTTCACCACGTTGTCCAGGCTGGTATCAAACTCCTGAGCTCAAGCAATCCATTCACCTCAGCCTCCCAAAGTGCTAGGATTACAGGTATGAGCCACCGTGCCCAGCCTCACTCATGCTCTTTCTGTCTGTTTGAAATATTAGCCACTACCACTGTTCTCCATCACCTCTGCATATCTAAATCCTAATTTGTTCTTACAAAACCCATTCAAATGCCACTCACTCAAGGATGTTTCCCTTGATTTGAGTCTTTCTAAATTAAAAGGCATTTTCTCTTTCTTCTGAATTCCCCTCCTTTTGGCCCTTATTGCTTTTTTTATTGTGTTGTTTATGTGCTGGTCATCAGTCTTTCTCTACATATTTACTTTTAAGCTCCTTGAGAGCAGAGTTCATGTCTAATTAATTTTATGTCTCCAACATCTGGAAAATCAGCCAACAAATATTTATTGAGTACCTACTTGGTTCATGTTTACGTGATTTTAGGCACTCAGCACAAAGTTGTGGAGACTCAGTAAGTGCTTGCTGAATTAATAGTGTTAAATGGCCAGCAGGGACAGTGAAAGTGAGAAAAGAAGATACTACCAAATGTTAGTGAAGACGTGGAAGAACTGGAAATCTCATACTCTGCTGGCCCCTATAATCTTTGCACTCTAGTGTGTTCCAATCACTATTTTTTTTTTTTTTTTTTTTTTGGAGACAGAATCTCTTTCTGTCACCCAGGCTGGAGTGCAGTGGCACGATCTCAGCTCACTGCAAGCTCAGCCTCCCAGGTTCAAGTGATTCTCCTGCCTCTGCTTCCCAAATAGTTGGGACTACAGGTGCATCCCAGCAGGCCCAGCTATTGTTTTTTGTTTGTTTGTTTTTTGTATTTTTAGTAGAGACAGGTTTTTGCCATATTGGCCAGGCTCGTCTTGAACTCCTGATGTCAAGTGATCTGCCCACCTCGGCCTCCCAAAGTGCTGGGATTACAGGTGTGAGCCACCATGCCTGGCCTCCCATCACTATCTTATGTTGCATGGCAAGAGGGATTTTGCAGATGTAATTAAGTTTACTAATCAGTTGATGTTACAATAGGAAGAGTGAGTGGGCCCAATCTAATCCTATGAGCCCTTTAAAAGCTGAGAGTTTTCTTCAGCTGGGGGCAGAAGAGGAAGTCAGAGAGATTCGAAACTCAAGAAGGACCTGATGCATTGTTGCTGATTTAACAATAGAGGGAGCCCCTGGGCCTGAGAGTGGCCTCTGGAAGCTGAGAGCAGCCCTCGGCTAACAGCCTGCCAGAAAATGGAGACCTCAATCCTGTAAACTGCATGGAACAATTCTGGCAACAACCTCAATGGGTTTGGAAGCAGAATCTTCCCTAGAATCTCCCAGTGAGAACCGAGACCAGCTGACACCTTGATTTTGGCCTTGGAAGCAGAGAGACCAGTTGAGCCTGCCTGCACTTTTGACCTGCAGACCTGTGAGATAATAAATGGGTACTGTTTTAACCTACTAAGTTTGTGGTAATTTTCTATGCAACAATTTCAAACCAAATACAGACACTCAAGCAGCTCTGTGGAGGGACGCACAGAGAGAGGAACGGAGGCTCTCGCTGAAAGCCAGCACCAACTTGCTGGCTGTGTGAGTGAACCACCTTGAAAACATGGATCTCTGTCCCCAGTCAAGCCTTCAGATGACTGCAGCCCTGGCTGACATGTTGACCACCACTTCATGAGAAGGTCTGAGCCAGAAACACCCAACCAAGCTGCTTTGGAATTCCTGACTTACATACATCATTAGAGATAAAAATTGATTATCGTTGTTGTGAGCCACTAAGTTTTGGAGTAAATTGTTATGAAGCCATAGATCACTAATAAGTGTTCAGTAAGTGTTTACAGACTGATTGGCCACTCTAGGGCATTAGAGCCAAGCAGGGAAATTTCAGGCACCTCTGATGTCTGGTGTCTCAGAATTCCAACCACACCTGCAGCCCCCTCCTCACTAAGGCAGGTCCTTTACCTAACTACCTTTCCCTCCTGCCCTAAATCCTTGCTGGAATTCCTGCCTGAGGTTTTCAGGGTCTAGACTTGCCTGAGTTGCTCTGAACATGCTTAAGTTTCCTTAGCATAAAAATGAGAGAAGGAGGGTGCAGTGGCTCATGCTCGTAAACCCAGAATTTTGGGAGGCTGAGGCAGGCGGATCACCTGAGGTCAAGAGTTCAAGACCAGCCCGGCCAACATGGTAAAACCCCATCTCTGCTAAAAAAAAAATATATATATATATATATATATATATATATATATAAATTAGCCAGGTGTGGTAGTACACGCCTGTTGTCCCAGCTACTCCAGAGGCTGAGGCAGGAGAATCACTTGAACCCAGGAGGCAGAAGTTTCAATGAGCAGAGATCGCACCACTGCACTCAGCCTGGGCAACAGAGCAAGACTCCATCTCAAAAAGAAAAAACAAAAAGAGAAAGAAAGAAAAAAAAGAAAGAAAAAAGAAAAATGTCTTTCCTAAAATGAGAAAAAACATTTTTACTTCATGAGAGAGTTGTAAATTAAGCAATAGTGGTATGAACACAAAACACAATACAGGCATTAAAAAGATAGAGAAAAGCTCTGTCTAGACAAATGTGGAACACTAACCAAGACTATTAACAATAACAGACAACAGATATATTTTTAAATGAAAAAAGCAAGGTTTAGAACAAGGTGTACACTTGGCTATCACTCTGTTAGGAAAACTCTATTTAGAATATCTCTGGTAATAAAGATTGCCTGTGTTTTTCTTGTTACCTAAGATTGACTTTTTTTTCCCCCTAAAGCAAGTGACTTCATTATCATTCCTTTAAAAATAACCAAGGAAAATTCAGAACATATGTGAAACACAAACAGCTGTGGTTTAGGAGGTAAACAAAGGACCAACACAGCCCTGAAATGCAACAGCCTCTGAATGGCCTGGGCCGCATGGGTGACTGGGGTTGTGTTAAAAGGGCAGGCTTCTCCCTCCTAGCCCGGAAGCCCCAGTAACCTGTCTTGAAAGACAAGCTCTCCTATTAATACGCAACTTGCAGGGTCTTGCCCTAACATCCAAGACTTGGTAACATCTCCTTTCTCCCAAAACCCAGCTGGAACTCAACTAATCCTAAATGAAAACTCAAGAACAGCACACCAGATGCCACCTGTTGTTTGTCAGGGTCTCAAACTCCAATGCATTTGCCTGTGGTGGGTTTCCTCTCTAAGGGCACCTGTCTGAGCTTGGAGCTGCACTTCCACTGGTGCCTCACAGGGCCTGGGCTTACTCTCCATCTGAAGTCACGCTCCTCTCTGCAAGACGTCAGGTGGGGAGTAAGTCCGAGAAGGTGGCAAGAGGCTCCTAAGCAACAGAGCATGCTCGTTCCTGGCAGGCATCACCCACAATACCCCAGAGGGCTGGCGAGGCCATGACAGCATGAGGACAGAGAAGGGGCAGAGGGGTGCTTGGAAGTGCTCTTCACTCAGGGGGGCTGGCAGGCCCGGGATGCCAGGCTGTCTGAACAGTGCTGGAACAAAGACAGCTGCCCTGCGCCCCTTGTCGAGCAGCTGCTGGTGATGGGAAGCAGCATGACGGCACCACCTCCTTCGTCGCAGGAAATGTTTTGTATTGGGCCAATGACTTCAGTTTTCCTTGCCTGGAGATGCCTTCATGAAGCAGGGGGACAGGGAATACAGGCGGGCATGTTGCAATTGGCATCTCCGGGGCTGCCAAGTCTTGGGTTCACTTGGGGCCAAGGCACTCTACAATCCCATTCCCCTTCATGCCATAGAAGAAGAAGAAGTTGTTGTGAGGAGGGTCCCACTGAGACAGGGCTTTCACAATTTCCTGTGCCAAAATCCCTCCAACCACCGCACACACTGGGGCCATCTTGGAGAAGCAGTACCTGACAAAGTCCTAAGGAAGGAGGTCAGGACTAATACCCAGTGAGTCAAGCACATCGTTTCGTATCTGGAGCAACAACTCGGAATCTTCCCCGTATGTATCAGAACTGGGATCTCTTCCTTTTTCTGTGCGGAACTTTGGGAGCACTTGAAGGAGAAAGTGGCCAGAGGTTGTGCGCTTCAGAGTAGCCTTTGCTTTCCCACTACTCCAGTCCACCTCCAGGACTTCTTTAACGGGGCAGAAGACCACCTTCTTTTTGACCATCGTTGTCTCAGAAGAATCAAGTTTTACTCTTGGTATCAGGCCCATCTTCTACTCCTTGGCTAACTTTGGCAACTTTAGTTTTCTCTTCTACAAACTCATGTTCTCCTAGATTGGCAAATGTGTATCCATGGTATCCAAAAACATCTCCTGTAAAGAACTTGATGCTATTTTTGTGACAGATCTGGTCTACTTTAACTATGACATCCCTGGAGCAGCAAGTCAGACACACAGCATCAAAGTGAGTGAAAAATGACTCTGGTTTCTTCTCTATATCCTCAGTGTCCACCTTCACATCCACCATGGGGTTAAGATTCTGAGCTTGCTCCAAAGAGGCTTCAGCCCTGTTTCTGCCAACAGACCCAGTACGAATCAAGAACTGAGCTCCGGGATCTTCTGCTCCGGGATCTTCTGGAGATACCTGTTCGTGATCCAGCATGGGCAGTCCTTTCACTCCAGCCAGGATGAGATTCTTGGCAATTTCAGCCCAGAGTCCTTTCATGCCGACAGGAAGCACCCGGGAGGCCCGCAGCGGTTTCTGGGCCTCCAGTCCCCACAGGCGGATCTGCTGGTCATACTGCGCCAGCCTCCTCCCCGCTGATGCCGCCGCCAGCCTCCTCCTTCTCCACCGTGGCGTCGGCTCTTCCTGCCTCAGCTCCGGTCCCGCTCACGCCAACTGCCCGCCGGCCCCACGCACCGCCAATCCTTTTTTTTTTTTTTTTTTTTTTTGAGATGGAGTCTCGCTTCGTTGCCCAGGCTGGAGTGCAGTGGCACCATCTCGGTTCACTGCAACCTCCGCCTCCCGGGTTCAAGCGATTCTCCTGCCTCAGCCTCCCAAGTAGCTGGGATTATAGGCACGCGCTACCACGCCAGACTAATTTTTGTGTTTTTAGTAGAGACAGGGTTTCACCCTATTGACCAGACTGGTCTTGAGCGCCTGACCTCGTGATCTGCCCGCGTCAGCCTCCCTAAGTGCTGGGACTACAGGCATGAGCCATCATGCTCAGTCTTTTTTTTTTTTTTTTTAATGTAATCTTGCTCTGTTGCCCAGGCTGGAGTGCAGTGGCGAGATCTCGGCTCACTGCAACCTCTGCCTCTTGGGTCCAAGCGATCCTCTTGCCTCAGCCTCCCGAGTAGCTGGAACCACAGGTGAGAGCCACCTCATCTGACTAATTTTTGTATTTTTAATAGAGTCAGGGTTTTGCCATGTTGGCCAGGCTGGTCTCGAACTCCTGACCTCGAGTGATCCACCTGCCTCGGCCTCCCAAAGTGCTGGGGTTACAGGCGTGAGCCACTGCGCCAGACCCAAAATTGCCTTTTGAGAAGAGAATTGGATGGTTGGGGATGGAGAGGAGGGAGAGCTCTTTTTACTGTATAGCTTTTTGTACCTTTTGAATTTGGAACCATGTGTCATGTATTACCTATTAACAATAAATTCCTTCCTTGGATAGAGATTATAGGAGCTGACCACTTTTCAGCTTGCCTACTCCCTTTCCCTAACACATTCACACGCAACCGGAACTCCCTCCATACCCGCCTTCTGTTCCCAAGTATACTTGAACATATGACGAAATGCTCTCCTTACAACCACATGGCTCCAGCATTTGTACAAAGGCAACAGTGCATCTGCTGCACTCACAGACATCCCCACGCACGGAGCCAGCGAGCATACAGTCCTGTGTGTATGTGTGTGCTTGTGTGTACATATATCCATGTGTGCCTTTGACCCAGCCCCTACCCTCTCCCTTTATCTATATCTGTTTCCTGGGTACGTATACCTGGGTGGAGGTCCCTAATTACAAGGTGAAATAGGTTAAAAGTATCCTACTGTAAAGCACTAAATGGGCCTAATTACAAGTGACTGTAAAACTCTAATTATAAGAGGACACATTAGTTGGAAAAAAAAAAAAAAGGAGAAGAAGGCAGACCTGAAAATAAAGGACCTGAGTGACAAATGTAGCCTCCTTAGACTGTTGAGAAAAAAGGGCTTAATTGCCCTTTGATAAAACTGGGGCAGTGGGAAAACAACGGGAGGGGTGGGGAGGGGCCAGCAATCAAAGGAGACTCCTATAGACAAGACCTCTCCCCAGGGAGCTCTCTCCGCCACCCCACCATTTCTCTCATAACTGTCACTTGCCTTCTACTGCTGGTGGGACAAAAGAGGAAGAAGTTGTTACTTGCATCCAGCTTACTCCTTCTTCTACTCTCTGAGCTCCCTCAGGAATCCCAGGTCCTTCGTCCCTTTGCACCTATCAAAATCCATTCTCTCAGGTCCCAGAGGAATGGCCTTGTGAACAGGACACACATTCTGATCCTGACCTAGCTACTCACTAGCTATGTGACATTTGTGAGGCACATACCCTAAGCAAACCTGTTTCCTCAATTCCAAACGGGGCTGGTAACATCTCTTGCAGAGTTGTGAAGATGCACAGAATGGTATATGAGAAAGTGCTTTGTCAATGGGAAATTCTTGCACTGTTAGCCATTAGGGACCGGATTCACTGGACTAGATCGAATGTTCTTGGAAGACAGGAATCATGTCTTAGTCATCTCTGCTTCCAGGTTCCTACCTCTAATAGGGTAGAATCTTAAGAGTCACTCTCACTGTGGGGTAAATGGCAGACCTTAACCACTAGGCTATCTTTCCCTTGGTGTGAACAAATGGACAAAACCTTTGGCAATGGGATGAAACTGTGGTGGCCGTAGCATTAATTCCAATATTTATTGACATTTACTGTGTAGCAGGCACTATCCTAAGCAGTTTATATGTATTCTCATATTTGATCCTCTCAATGTTCTTAAGTGGAGCATATTGTCTCCACCATCTCCATTTTAAAGATGGGAAATAGAATCTCAAGAGACTTACCTCAAACTGCACTGCTAGCGAGTAAGGGAGCAGGACTTGAACCAAAACCTACACTCTAACTGTGTAGACTTTAGGCGCCAGCCAGCAGGTAGTGAATGACATTTGGGTTTGGGAGCCTTTCTGTGTGTGTGTGTGACAGAGTCTCGCTCTGTCGCCCAGGCTGGAGTGTAGTGGTAAGATCTCGGCTCACTACAACCTCTGCCTCCTGGGTTCAAGCGATTCTCCTGCCTCAGCCTCCCGAGTATCTGGGATTACAGGCGCACACCACCACTCCTGGCTAATTTTTGTATTTTAATAGAGAAGGGGTTCACCATGTTGGTCAGGCTGGTCTCGAACTCCTGACCTCAGGTGATCCGCCCACCCCGGCCTCCCAAAGTGCTGGGATTGCAGGCATGAGCCACCGTGCCCAGCCAAGACTTTTTAAGTAACCTGCTCATCTATTTATAATTAAAGGCAATAAAACTATTGATTAAAGATCCTGATCATTATGCATTAGCCAACATTTATTCAATAAACAAGTATTTAGTACTTGCTGTCTGTATGGTGCTGTATCCAGTAATTGAAATACATTGATAGTACATTGATCGATAACTGCCTCTTCTTTCATGAAACTTTCTGAGTATTCCAGTTGAATCCAAAAACACTAAACATTTCTGTTCGGCACTCTCTTGGGTAGATAAACATACATCTATTATTAGGCCTTTTGCAATATCTGGAAAAGCAATCATTCACTGAGAGAGAACTACGTGCCAGACATGCACTGAGCACTTTATAAATACTTGCTCGTTTGTTTCATGTCTCTCTTGCACCTTCACTAGAAGGCCAGCTCCATGTTTTGTTTAACATCTCTAGGGCTGACAATACCTGCCACATAATAGGTGCTCAACAAATGCTTGTTGGCCAAATAAATGATCTCTTAACACTTCTGCATGACAGATAGGATTATTCTTCCTCTACTGATGAAGAAACTAACACTCAAAGAGATTGAGTCACTTGCCCGAGATCTTGCTACTCTGAGTGACAGGGAGAAGTGTGAATGCTGGGTCTGTCTTCTTTCTTCTATAAGTCTCTTCCATCGGAGTTGTCTAGAGCCAGGGACACTAGGTTGAACAACTCTGAGATAAGATGTGAATATGCAAAAGTGTGTTGGTTGGCTGGGCGCAGCGGCTCAAGCCTGTAATTCCAGCACTTTGGGAGGCCGAGACGGGTGGATCACGAGGTCAGGAGATCAAGACCATCTTGGCTAACACAGTGAAACCCCATCTCTACTAAAAATACCAAAAAATTAGCCAGGCATAGTGGTGGGCACCTGTAGTCCCAGCTACTCGGGAGGCTGAGGCAGGAGAATGGCATAAACCAGGGAGGCAGAGCTTGCAGTGAGCCGAGATCGCGCGACGGCACTCCAGCCTGGGCGACTGAGCGAGACTCCGTCTCAAAAGAAAAGAAAAGAAAAGAAAAAAAGTGTGTTTGCGAGGAGGGAGTGGTCAGCGTGCATGGATCACAGGGAGAGAGAGGACTGAGACTGCAAATCATGTTAGTGTGGGAGGCCAGGAATGCTGAGCTGAGAACTTTGAATTTGAAAGGCACTGGTTAATGCAAAATTTTTACTGTATTAGAATTGTGTTTTAGAAACTTTGTTTGTTTTTTTTTTTTGAGATGGAGTTTCACTCTTGTTGCACAGGCTGGAGTGTAACAGTGTGACCTTGGCTCACTGCAAGCTCCGCCTCACAGGTTCAAGCGATTCTCCTGCCTCAGCCTCCTGAATAGCTGGGACTACAGGCGTGCGCCACCATGTCCGGCTAATTTTGTATTTTTAGTAGAGATGGAGTTTCTCCATGTTGGCCAGGCTGGTTTCAAACTCCCGCTCTCAGGTGATCCGCCTGCCTCGGCCTCCCAAAGTTCTGGGATTACAGGCATGAGCCACTGCGCCCGGCCAGAAAGATTAGCAGAAATGTATAGGGTGGCGTAGAGTTCAGAGAGATGAGAGCAGTGTCATTAATTCATCATTTGAGGAGGAAGTAACCAGTCATTGAATAGAGGTGATAACAGTAAGAATGGAAAGGAGGTCATGATGTCAGAAGAAACTCAAATGCCTCAAGTAATGGAGCCAAATTAAAATTCAGAGATAGATTTGCAGTGACAAGTAGATGAAGCAGCATCTCTCTTATGGTGACCTCCCCCTTCCTAGAGTTACCTCCAGGTGGGTGGCAGCTTCTGTGGTGGGATTGCTTTAAACCAGTCATCTTCTTGGCAGAGCCTCTGGGAAGCCATTTTTTTAGCAAGTATTTTTGGTGCACTTAGTATTTTATAGGCTCACAGCATCAGCATCGTCACTTTTTCTGCACTTAGTTCAATAAAATGCATTAAGCCCGTACTGTGTTAGGGTTTGAGATATACGAGCAGAGGTGTGGGGCTCTGTCTGGCTTCCTCCTTCAATCTATATGTGACCTCTGTTTTTTGATTCCATCAACCATAAAATGGGAATAATAACACACCTGTCTTACAAGGTTGCTGTAAGGATTAAATAAGTTAATATAGGGAAAGCAAATAGAACAATGCCTGGCATATAGTAAGTGATTTGTAAGTGTTTGCTAATGTTATATAAAGCCTTTCTTCTCAAGGACACAGTTGGATAATAGGATGCATACAGGACACTGTAATAATAGATGCACACACAAGGGACAGAAAGAGCTCTAAAGGGGAGCGATTCTTATGGTTACCTTTTCTATTGTTCATCCTTATCCCTTCCACTGAGAGCAGAGCTCTTTTTTTTTTAAATTTATTTTTATTTTTATTTTTATTGAGATGGAATCTCCTTCTGTTGCCCAGGCTTGAGTGCAATGGTAAGATCTTGGCTCACTGCAACCTCTACCTCCTGGGTTCAAGCTATTCTCCTGCCTCAGCCTCCTGAGTAGCTGGGATTACAGGCAAGTGCCACCACACCCGGCTAATTTTTGTATTTTTAGCAGAGATGGAGTTTCACCATGTTGGTCAGGCTGGTCTCGAACTCCTGACCTAGTGATCCGCCCGCCTCAGCCTCCCCAAGTGCTGGGATTACAGGCATGAGCCACTGCGCCCGGCAGAGCAGAGCTCTTTTCACAGTTTCCTATTATTGTTCCTATTATTTTTCCTATTCTTGTCCTGTTATTCCTATTAATGTTTCATCCCCATTCCTCTCCCCAGACTACTCAGTGAGAAAATGAGGATTAAATATACCCAAACTCCACAACCCTTGGACTTACTGAGAGTGTGTAAGACGCAGAGCTCCCATGCAATTTTGAAGTGACTTTTATCCCCTTCCACCTCTGCAGACCTGCCAGGAATGAATTCTTTGCTTGGGACAAATGAGATTATGTTCTCTTTGGAGAGGACAATCTCCATCTCTCCCTGGACACAGATATTCATTTGCCTGCAATGAACCTGCAAGGCAGATGAGCCTCTGAGATACCCTCTTTCTTGTTCACTTAGGGGTGAAAAATTACCAGCAAGAAACCAATTAGCATCCTCTACAAGCAGGTCCCAAGCCTTCTGGAGCCAATTCTTTTACTCCATCTTCTGCACACAAGCATCATCTGCTTTGGGGTTTTGTCCTAATTGAGTCAAACCTGTGCTGTTATCATTTGTTCACTGTAGCCCCAAGAGAGAAGAGTAAAGGAGGGAGGGAAGGAGGAGGTTCTGTCTTCCTTTGTCTCCAGCCCAAAGGAAGAGAGAGAGGGTGACTGGCCAAAGGGATCAGAGGTCAATGATGGAGGAACTGCCTAGACACTGAGTGGCTGATTTACATGCAATGAAAAGCAATACAAATGAATTACTTGAATACTTATTGTAATATGTACCAGACACTATACTAAATGTTTTATATGGATTAACAGAATTATCACAACTCTCTCTGTTAGTTCCCATTTAAAAATGAGGAAAAAAAATTAAAAATTAAACTAAAAAATTTAAAAATGAGAAAAAATAGAGTCACTAAGAGGGTAAGGACTTGCCCAAGGTGACATAACTAGACAGAAAGGGAAACCGAGGCTGAATGTGGTGACTCACGCCTGTAATCCCAGCACTTTGGGAGGCTGAGGCGGGTGGATCACCTGAGGTCAGGAGTTCGTGATCAACCTGACCAACACGGTGAAACCCTGTCTATACTAAATATAAAAAATTAGCTGGGCATGGTGGCACGTGCCTCTAATCCCAGCTACTTTGGAAGCTGAGGCAGGAGAATAGCTTGAACCTGGGAGGCGGAGGTTGCGGTGAGCCGAGATTGTGCCATTGTACTCCAGCCTGGGCAACAAGAGCGAAACTCTGTCTCAAAAAAAAAATAAAGGAAGGAAGGAAGGAAGGAAGAAAGAAAGGGAAACCAAGATTTGGGCCTCAAGATGCCTGTGCCGTGCTCGCTTATTTCCTCAGCCAGCCGATTGGCTGTATTTAAGGAACTAAGTTATCAACTGCAACATTGGAGCAAAGACTCAAGTTCAGCTTGTGCTGCAGAGAAAAAAACCAAAAACTCCTGCTGAGAAACCAACAAGCCTCTTTCTTTGTGATCTTTGTTATCTGGAGAAAGCCATGATGTTCGCCAGGGAGGGAGTGTTCCCCTGCTACAGACTCTGACGTGGCTGCAGTAGGGGAGACGCAGAGGAAACACAAGCAGACTTCAGGGAGCCGGGGCCTAACGGGGAAATACTTGTAAATACCGAGATAAGCTAAGGCAAGTTGATGTCTGCCATCAGGGGGCAAACTGTCTGAAACCCAAAGCCCAAACTCAAAGCACTCAAGACCTCTCCCCGCCGTGGCCTCTGCCAGCCTCTGCAGGCTTGGAGCTCTCACCTTGCGTGAAGACAAAGATGAAATTTTTCTCCCAAGTAACAGCTTCTTCTCATTCTGACTCCACTGGCAATGCCCAGCCCTCCATCGTTGGAGTAAAACTGCTTGCGTTCACATCCAAATGTCAGATTCCATTTCTTAGAGCTTATGGCTGCACATTCAAATGTCCTCGGGAGTCCGTCAGGTGAAACACACAAACAACGGAGGTATAATCCAGCATGAGTGGTTAGCCTGCCTTAACCTATGGCGTGTATGTTTTCCCTAAAGGCTTTCAGCATGAAAAGTGTTTGATAACACTGTGCTGACCAGGCAAGACCCCTGTGGCTCCATCACTACAAGGCTCTTACCTTCAACGGGGAGGAGCAATGGCAGAGGGCCCAGCATTTCTTTTTTTCCTGTGAATTCTTTTCTTTTCTTTTTCTTTCTTTCTTTTTTTTTCTTTTTTTTCTTTTTTTGAGACAAGGTCTCACTCTGTCACCCAGGCTGGAGTACAGTGGTGTGATATCTTGGCTCATTGCAGCCTCTGCCTCCTGGGCTCAAGTGATCCTCTCACTTCAGCCTTCGTGTTAGCTGGGACTACAGGCACACATCACCACACCTGGCTAATTTTTGTATTTTTAGTAGAGATGGGGCTTCGCTATGTTGGCCAGGCTGGTCTCGAACTCCTGGCCTCAAGTGATCCACCCGCCTTGGCCTCCCAAAGTGCTGGGCTTACAGGTGTGAACCACAACACCTGGCCTCTTGTGCATTTCTCGACAGTAGGAAGTAGGAGAGTGTGGTTTCACCACATTGTGAGGACATGGATAGACTCCAGAGACAGATTATGTGATTTTGATCCCAGTTCTGCTATTTATTGACACTATAGCTCTGGACAGGTTATATGCCTTCCTCTGCCTCAGTTTCTTCATCTGCAAGATGGGGATGATGATAGAACAAACTTCATTAAAGCTGTTGTAGGAATTAAATGAGTTATCTCTAAAGTGCTTAGAATAGTGCCTTGTGCATATTTGGTGGCATGTAAAAGTGTTAGCAATTATTGTATCTATAGTACACATTTCACAGTTCTGGATGCTGTGGACATATAATAACAGTCTGTGTATAGTGTGACAGCAAGGAGCTAATCAAGAGTTCTATCTGTGGCAATATCTCTAACTTTCTGGGTTTTCTGGAGTTTACCTTTATATCTTCATTTCTCATTTTGTAATTAATAATAACAACAAATAGTAATAACATAACAACATTGTTTACTATGCAATATATTTTCTTTTTTTATATTTCCAGCCTGGGCGACAGGACAAGACTCTGTCTCAAACAAACAAACACCCCGCACAACAGTACTGTGAGATAGGCATTATAATCTCCATTTATAAATGGAAACAGTGAGACCCCGAGGGGTTAGGTGACTTGCCCAAGCTGACACAGCCAAGTGCAGGGCCAGCCTTTCCCTCACTGTGCCACCTGGAGGGGTTGGTGTCACCACCAGTGGAATCAATCAAGCCACCAAATGTATGACATCATACTAAATGTTGAGAGGATATAGAGAGTATTCTAGACATTCCCTATGCTCAAAGTGTAGAGACATGACACACGTGGGGAAATGAGTTAAGAATAGAAGAAAAGTTTCAAAGCGGTAGAATTGGAAAGGAAGGGAAAACAGTTCTCAAGTGTCAATGGGAAAGTCACATTCTATGCCAATAAAAGGGATTTGTGCGTGAAGTACTCTATGAAACATGCTGACCAAACAGAGGAAGCCAGAAGGGAGAGGATGCTGCCCTGCTCGGCCCCACAACAGCATCCAGCAATGAGCTGAACCCTCATGCACAGAATCCTTCATTGCCACAAAACACCTCTTCTTTTTCTTTTTTTTTCCAGGGGGTGTGCGTGTGTGTGTGTGTGTGTGTGTGTGTGTGTGTTTCATTATGATTTTGATTGAGGACTAGGGAATTGATGCCCTGCAACTCTTCTCTTCAGCATTCTCATCGCTTTAATTTGTTGAGCTGCCTAATTACCTAAATACTTCTGGCCAAGAAGCAGAATGGGGATGTTGGGGCTGGTGTATCACCTTCCTCCTCTTTCCCCAGTAGTGCTGTCCCCATCTCAATTCAAAAGGCCTAGCAGCTTCCGTCGGAGTGTAGCAGCTCCATTTCCCTCCAATATTAATAATTATGACATTAGAAGGGTGATCTGCTGCAATTCAGGCTTTCTATTTGCAGACTGGCGGCTGCATATCAATGGCATGATTAGGCAAATGAAATCAGATTGGCACTGTTATGAAATATTTACATGGCCAGAATGCATATGCTTCAATCTCATTGTTCCCATTATTAAGCCATTTTATAATCTCATAACATTTAGACTCACACTTTGCATTTCTAATTAACTTGAGAAGTGACTTCGCTGGGAATTAATTGCAACTTGTGCATTCTTATACACACAAACTCACTGAGAAACAAACTCTGGTTGGCAATCATGCAATTCACCCCCAAGATGGACTCCAGGCTGACTTCTGTTCTACACCGGCCTCCCTGTCGGTTGGGAAAAGTGGCTGGGGACCTTGGTTTTCATTAAAATTTGGCTACAAATCACATGCAGGATCAGTCTGAGCACAAGGGTTCCTTTGGAGAGACTCATTCCCACCTGAACAGCCTTTCACAAAGGACCAGTTCAGTGCAGAGCAATGTTTTTTCTTGTTGCTGTTTGTTTGTTTTGAGACAGAGTTGCTCTGTCGCCCAGGCTGGAGTGCAGTAGCACGATCTTGGCTCACTGCAACACCCACCTCCCGGGATCAAGCGATTCTCCTGCCTCAGCCTCCTGAGTAGCTGGGATTCCAGCCATGTGCCACCAGGCCCGGCTAATTTTTGTATTTTCAGCAGAGACAGGGTTTCACCATGTTGGCCAGGCTGGCCTCAAACTCCTGACCTCAAGTGATCGGCCCTCCTCGGCCTCCTAACGTGCTGGGACTATAGGTGTGAGCTACCACGTTTGGCCAGGACAATGGTTTTCAGCTGTCTGGATTTCATGGATCAGTAACATCTCTATAATAATAATAATAATGACATAAAGATTTGGGATATCTAAATAGCAGTTATTTTAAGCTACTATATTGCCTTTGTTTAAAATTACTTCTGTGTGAACGGTGTGGTGTATCTCTCACGCTTCAGGGTGGCTTAGTTAGCATTTGAGTGTTTCTAATCAAAAGTCCATACCCTTGAAGTGGCTACTATCAGGCACTTTAATAATCTTTATTTCCTATTAACATCAGAGTCTTGTTAATGTGCACAATTGGTGTTAGAAAGATTTTTTACTGGTGAAATGAATGGTGTTCAAGATATATGGATTGGTTAGAAATATTGACAAGGTACTCATGAATGAACAGGGAATTTGCTGTAAACTTGCTTAGTGGCCTACCCTTTGGAATAGTGCCCTAGGCCTAAAATTTTGCCTGGTCATATTTTAGGAAGCTTATACAGGATTTGATTGCCTGGCTCTAAATAAGAAAGTATCTGAAGTCACTGCAAGTGAACCTTGCTTGCAAGATACTTGCAAGTTAGTAGTTCTAAACTGGGGACAACTTTGCTTTCCCCACCAACCCTTCCTGGGGGGCATTTGCAATGGTCTGGAGACATTTTTGGTTGTCACAATTATAAGCACGTACGTGTGTGGGTATGTAGTGGGTAGAAGCCAGATATACTGCTAAACATCCCACAATGCACAAGATAGCCCCCACAACAGCAACAACGAAAAATGGCCCATTCCAAGGGATATGAACAGACATTTCTCAAAAGACATGCATACAGCCAATAGACACATGAAAAAATGCTCGTCATCACTGGCCATCAGAGAAATGCAAATCAAAACTACAATGAGATACCATCTCACACCAGTTAGAATGGCAATCATTAAAAAGTCAGGAAACAACAGGTGCTGGAGAGGATGTGGAGAAATAGGAACACTTTTACACTGTTGGTGGGATTGTAAACTAGTTCAACCATTATGGAAAACAGTATGGCGATTCCTCAAGGATCTAGAACTAGATGTACCATATGACCCAGCCATCCCATTACTGGGTACATACCCAAAGGATTATAAATCATGCTGCTATAAAGACATATGCACACGTATGTTCATTGCGGCACTATTCACAATAGCAAAGACTTGGAATCAACCCAAATGTCCATCAGTAACAGACTGGATTAAGAAAATGTGGCACATATACACCATGGAATACTATGCAGCCATAACAAAGGATGAGTTTGTGTCCTTTGTAGGGACATGGATGCAGCTGGAAACCATCATTCTCAGCAAACTATCACAAGAACAGGAAACCAAATACCACATGTTCTCACTCATAGGTGAGAACTGAACAATGAGATCACTTGGACTTGGGAAGGGGAACATCACACACCGGGGCCTATTATGGGGAGTGGGGGCGGGGATTGCATTGGGAGTTATACCTGATGTAAAGGACGAGTTGATGGGTACTGACGAGTTGATGGGGGCAGCACACAAATATGGCACAAGTATACATATGTAACAAACCTGCATGTTATGCACATGTACCCTAGAACTTAAAGTATAATAATAATAATAATTTTAAAAAAATGGCCCATTCCAAAATGTCAAGAGTGCCAAGGTTTAGAAACCCTGGGAAAGGACAGAGCTTCAACTTCACTAAGCTCACAGAACTAACTGCTGATGTTTGTGTGTGTGGCTGACTTTAGGCTGTGCCTCTTTCTCTGTAAATAGACAACTGGACAATGAAGTTGTGGAGAATTTCATTCCTTTTCTATCTCCACTCTTGGAGGTTACTAATAGCTATCAAAAAGAATCCAAAGATTAAAAAAGAAGTTGATAAAGAAAAAAGAATACAATATTTCTACATAAGCAAGTTGTCTTGGGTCAATTTCAAACAGTAGTGTAGGTTTCAGGGTTTTCTTGTGGAAACCTTAAATTTTATTAATTTCAGACTTTTAAAATAAACAACCAGGCCCCACGTGCTTTCATACATTGCTCTCTCATTTGAAGCCACCGTAATCCTTTGAGGTAGCGTTATTCCCATCTTACAGAAGAAAAATAGGCTTTCATGACTTGCCCCAAGGTTACATGGCTAATACGTGTTTTCCAGTATCTTAACTCAGCTCTCTGCTTCTAAGACTTCAGAGGGGAAACATTTCGGCCGTGATTTTTTTCTTTTCTTTTTTTTTTTTGAGACAGTCTTGCTGTGTCACCCGAGCTGAGTACAGTGGCCAGATCTCAGCTCTCTGCCACCTCGGCCTCCTGGGTTCAAGTGATTCTCGTGCCTCAGCCTCCTGAATAGCTGGAACTACAGGGGTGCACCACCATGCCTGGCTAATTTTTGTATTTTCAGTAGAGACAGGGTTTCACCATGTTGGCCAGGATCTCGAAATCCTGACCTCAAGTGATCTGTCTGCCTCAGCTTCCTAACGTGCTGGGACTGTGTGTGGCCTGCTATGATTTAACTAAAGGGCTTTGAACGTGCTCCCACTCTGTCTGATGGATCATAAGATGAAATGGTCCTTAATGGATCATCTAGTCTAGAAATTCTCAAACTTAAAGATCAATAGCCTTTTCAAAATAATTATATACTTTTATTTTTCCATAGGAAAAAAGTTTTCAAAACCTCCCACCACTTACTTTCGATACCATTTCATTAAAGAAAGGATATTTTAATCCCAGGAAAATAAAAAGGAAATAATTTTTCCTTCATTCATTCAACAAATGTTGATTGAGTGCCTCTTACACGCAGGTATTCTTCTGGGTATTGGAAACCAGAGAAAAAGAATATCATCCAAGTCCTTACCCTCTTGGAGCTTACATTTCAACGATATCATCTCAGAAGAAAAGCCCTTTAAATGAAATACATTGAACTGTGAAAGATTCTTTACAGTGGCCTTATTGTTCTCATTTAATGAATAAAAACCTTGTCATGTGTCAGCATTGGTCCATAGACCAGCATTTGGGAACTCTGGATCTAGCTCATCTCCAGGGACAGAACAACGAAGTTATCACAGATGGAAGGAAATCAGAAGGAAATTTGGATATAATCTGGATTCTCCTAGGGACAAGACTTGGTGGCCTAGGTGAGAAAGGAATTGTACTATTTACTGTGCACCACGGGGTAATCTCAGTCGGATTTCTATGACTTCAACTTCTGGCTCTTTGGTTCAACAGGTAAAGTGGCATTTTCTAAATCACCTTGCTTTGCCTGCTTTTTTTCCACCTCACTGGTAAGGCCGGAAATGTTCCCAAACACCCTTTGATCTGGCAATCATTGTAGCTCATTAGCAGGTCTAGGAGGCTGAGTTCATTCCACACAAGGGAAACTGAGCTGCAGGAGGTCACCTGGGAAGGCAGCAATGGCTTGAGGATCAAAACCCAGCTCTTCTGCTTCTGTCCACGTATCTGCTCATTGAACAACTCAGAGTCATGTCTGTTCAGAGTAGTAAAGGCCAGAAGTATATTCTCCATGGCCCCACAAGAGCAACCTTGCTTGGATTTCCCCCTAGATTATTTGAGTTTCAACTCTTCAAAATCACCCTTCCCATTTTGCCCAAAGTATGTGCCCCTGGGAGTTCAGGGCAACAAGTTTGCATGGCTAATATCTCCTCCTTCCTGAGCTGCCCAGCAGGCTTAGAAATGGATATAAAATGTTCAAATACTGACAGATTATACCAGAGAAAGAGCTCAAGAAAGAGGTAAGAGTGGTCAGGTACGGTGGCTCACCCCTGTAATCCCAGCACTTTGGGAGGCCGAGGCAGGTGGATCACCTGAGGTCAGGAGTTCAAGACTAGCCTGGCCAACATGAAACCCCGACTTTACTAAAATACAAAAATTAGCCAGGCGTGGTGGCGGGCACCTGTAATCCCAGCTACTCGGGAGGCTGAGACAGGAGAATCACTTGAACCCGGGAGTCAGAGGTTGCAGCAAGCTGAGACCATGCCCCTGTACTCCAGCCTGGGTGACAGAGTGAGACTCTGTCTCAAAAAAAAAAAAAAGAAAGAAAGAAAGAGAGAAAGAAAGAGAGAAAGAAAGAAAGAGAGAGAGAGAGAGAAAGAAAGAAAGAAAGAGAAAGAAAGAAAGAAAGAAAGAAAGAAAGAAAGAAAGAAAGAAAGAAAGAAAGAAAGAAAGAAAGAAAGAAAGAGAAAGAAAGAAAGAAAAGAGCAAGGCAGGAGCAGCAGGAACTCTGGTAGGAGCTGAAAGTCAAGGCTAGAAGACTGTTCTGTTAGCTCTCCCGGTCACCAAGATCTGAATGTGGAGATGAGAAGACAGGATCCTTGTCCTACTTTAACAGCCTTCTCTACCCTGTCTGAACATGGTTAATTAGTTTTGTTTTACGGAAAGGGAATTCTGGCTGGCTGGAACCCTTACAGGACACCATGTCTCTCCCTTGGCCTCCAGGCAGGGGTATGTTTGCATCATTGCTGGTGGCTGCCATTAGGAAGTGCTCCACTTCCTTTGTCCAAAGCTGTACAGACTGACTCTTCCACCTAAACGCCTGCTTTTAAACATGACCTTCCCAACTCACCTCCCGTGGCTGGCTGTGGTACATTCGCAAATCTGACTTTGACAACACATTCAATTTTCCTCATTTATGAGGGAATTCTACCTCAATCACTACTCTACTACGAAGAAGAAGGGCGACTAAGTGATAATAAAACCAGTGGCTAATGCCAACATCTTTCTGTTTGGCACTTGAAGGGATGCACTCTGTGTTAGTCTGTTCTCACATTGCTATAAAGAAATATCTGAGACTGGATAATTTATAAAGAAATGAGGTTTAATGGCTCATGGTTCTGCAGGTTGTATAGGAGGCATAGCGGCTTCCGCTTCTGAGGAGGCCTCAGGAAGCTTCCAATCATGGTGGAAGGCAAAGGGGGAGCAGGTATTTCACATGGCAGGAGCAGGAGCAAGGTTGTGGGGGGAAGAGGTGCCACACACTTTTAAGTGACCAGATCTCAGGAGAACTCATTATTGCAAAGACAGTACCAAGGGGGATGGTGCTAAACCATCCATGAGAAATATACCTCCATGTTCCAGTCACCTCCCACTGGGACCCACCTCCAACATTAGGGATTATAGTTTGACATGAGATTTGGGCAGGGACATGAATCCAAACCATATCATTCTCTCTTTTTTTTTTTTTTGAGATGGAGTCTGGCTCTATTGCCCAGGTTGAAGTGCAGTGGCATGATCTCAGCTCACTGCAACCTCCACCTCCCAGGTTCAAGTGATTCTCTTGCCTCAGCCTCCTGAGTAGGTGGGATTACAGGTGTGAGCCACTATGCCTGCCTAATTTTTGTATTTTTAGTAGAGGCAGGGTTTCACCATGTTGACCAGGCTGGTCTCAAACTCCTGACCTCGATCTGCCCACTTCAGCCTCCCAAAGTGCTGGGATTACAGGCGTGAGCCACTGCATCCAGCTGTTTTGTTTTCTTAATATTGGAAAGGCTTTTCTGTGGCAGTAAGCTTTCTTCCATGAGTTCAGAGATCTGAATAGGAATCAGCAGTAGAGGTTTCATGGAAGTAAATTGAGGCGTCCAACGCGGAAGACATTAAACTGTCTTAGATGTTTTCGATGTGAGGCCCACTTTGGGTAGAGGCTGGGTCAGATATATTTAAGGCCTCTTTTTGCTATTGTGTGTGTGTGTGTGTGTGTGTGTGTGTGTGTGTAGGCACGCATGTGTTATATACAATATAGGCTCTCCTGTACCCAGGAAGGTTTTTGTTTTTTAATGGGGAGAATGTGGCCAAGATCATCCTCCGCAAGTGCAGTACTTGAGGGAATGTGAATGTGGTCCACATGGAGATGCACACGTAAAGATACGTGAGCACAGAGCGGCAGTATTGCCTAATTTTTATTAAGCACTTACCACGTGCCAGATGCTGCCCTAAGCACTTTCCACGCTTGTCTCATTTAAAACTCCCAGCCATCCTGTGAGGAGGTAGGGGCCATTTGTTAATGTCCTGGTTTTACAGATAAGACAGAGGCTCTGAGAGGTCACAGGGAATATGCCCAAGGGCACACAGCTCGGTAGAGTGGGGAGGTATATCCTGGAGTGTCTGATGATCAGCTTCATTAAGGAGAACACATGATTTGTATTCAAACACAGACACACATTCTAAGGCTGCACAGGTGTTAGAGACAGTGTCAAAGGGCAGAGCCACATAAATACCTGCAGCCACCCAATTCAATCACTCCTCATCCCATGATGGGACTGGAGAAGGGGGAGTACAGCTTCTCCTCTAAGTGAAGGCCTCTCCCTGTCTCCTTTAAGATCCACTTGCCTCCTTGATAACCAGGAGCTTAGGGGCCCATGGTGATACAGGATCACGACATCCACCTGGGCTTCTCTTACCACAGTCCGTCACGGGATGACCTCAGGTTATCCTCAGGTTTTTTTTGTTTGTTTGTTTTGGTTTTGTTTTTGTTTTTAAGGGGTCTGCCACCACGTCTGGCTAATTTTTTGTATTTTTAGTGAAGATGGTGTTTCACCATGTTGGCCAGACTGGTCTCGAACTCCTGACCTCAGGTGATCCACCCGCCTCGGCCTCCCAGAGTGCTGGGATTACAGGGGTGAGCCACAGCACCCGGCCTATCCTCAGGTTTTTCAGTTGAAGCAAATCAAATTTTCTGTGACTTAAGACTTATAATAATTCTTTCCACTATTTGTGCATTTTGTGTATGTACATATACGTGCCTACGAGTCTTCGGTTTTGTTTTCCTAATGGATGACGTTGGCATTGGAGTCACTGGGCTCCTTTCAGCAGGCAGGAGCCTCCAGGTGAACAAGGATGGCTAAATGAGAGGACATGCTTTTTGTAATTTGTCTTCAAACAATCACTTAATGGATGCAGGAAATTTCTGCGAAATGGGTGAATAGCATGGGTCCATTTTGATCTGCCCCTCAATGAAGTAAAGCCCACTGGCTTTTAAGACCCAGGCAGCAAACAAAACGTGGTCTTTATCCTCACACACCAAATCTGTGCATCAGTAAAGTGCAGGCCCTGACAGGAATTTCAATTATTTAATCAAAAAGAAAATGAAAGAGGCCTTAAGTGTTGTGATTCGAAGACAGCCTTTTCATAGACCAATCTAGGGTGCGCTCACATTGAATTTGAAGCAAAATAGGAAGGAAATTAAGGCAGCTTCGGTTTAAGTCATGTGATTGCAAATAGTAAATTAGTTTCTCGATGTTTTCATTTAAGTGTTTAAGTGGAAGGTTTTATTCCTAATGTAGTGTAGTGACACAGAAGAGAACCCTTGGCGACTCCAGCTTCCCCACCCTTACATCAGTGATGCATTTGCCCTGGGGAGGGAGAGGGAGAAAGAGAGGCTGAGATGGAAAGAGAATGGGAAGCAAAGCCTCAGTCATGTTAAGGTGCTTTTGTTTCAAATGGCTACCAAAGTACGCTTTCACAGCAAACTCATTAATTGAGCAGATGAGTAACGTCTGTTGAAAATGTACTAAGCGAAAGGCATTTAATTTGGAAGGGAAATCAGGAGCTGCATTAATCAGAGCTTATAAATGGCAACATCATCCATTTGGCTGTTGTTTTGTTTGATGTGGACTCACTGAATTTGTTCTTAAGGGATAAGGGTTAGGTAAAATGCTCAACATTGCGCTCGAGACTCTGCCTTTCAAAGGCTTCTGGGTAGTTTTGCTGTGGCTGGAACTACAGCCTGCTGTTGTGGTGGGAGCAGGGTCAAAGGAATCTCTTGGGAAAGAGCTAATTGGGTTGGACTGAGGTGGCCTCTGACTAGTGCAACAAGTATCTGGAGGTCATTTCTTTGCAAATGAGCATCCCTTTGTGTTTGTAATTAGCTTTGATTTATTTGGCTGGGAGCTTAAGGCGGTGCACAGCAGGAGGTCAGGCTCAGGGTTCACCCGTCGACCAATGGCGAGTGGACTTAATATCAATTTAAGCAATGAGGCCTGGTATCTCTGAGGGTTAGATTTGCCAGGTTCCCTTCTGCAGCCCACAGTGGGAGGGGAGTATTATTTTTTCTGAGATGGAGTCTCACTCTGTCTCCCAGGCTGGAGTGCAGTGGCGTGATCTCGGCTCATTGCAACACCTCTGCCTCCCAGATTCAGGTGATCCTCCTGCCTCACCCTCCCGAGTAGCTGGGACTACAGGCACGTGCCACCATGCCTGGCTAATTTTTTGTATTTTTTGTAGAGACGGAGTTTCACCATGTTGGCCAGGCTGGTCTCAAACTCCTGACCTCAGGTGATCTGCCCACTTCGGTCTCCCGAAGTGCTGGGATTACAGGCAAAAGTCACCCTGCCTGGCTGGGGAGTGTGTTTGTAAATTGGCAACTGATTTGATCCTTCTATAGGTACCAGCGCTTGGCTCTGTCAATGCACATTGCAGTTCTATTCATCTGAGTGTCACCTTTTCCATGAACTATTCTTTGCCCACCTCAGGCCAAGAGATCTTTTTTTTCTCTAGACCTCAAGAAACTTTTTGGTCTGTGTTACTTTCCCGACACAGAGTGCTGATCATACACTCACTTTTGCCATTGTTCAACTTTCTTTCTAGCTTGAGTGGTATTTTCACTCCCTTCTTTTTCTTTTAATTTGCAAGGTTGGGAACTTCCAACAAATAGAAAAACAAAGAAACTAGTATAAGGAAGCCCACATGTCTATCACCAAAAATTAACAGTTATTATTAACCTTTTGTCATATTTATTTTTACCTCCCTGAGGTTTACTTACAGTAAATTCTGATTTCAAGAACTTTCACTTTAATTACTTAAGAATGCACCTCTTTTTATTTATTTATTTATTTTTGAGACAGCGTCTCACCCTGTCTCCAAGGCTGGAGTGCAGTGAGTACGATTGGCTCACTACAGCCTCAACCTCCTGGACTGAAGCAATCCTCCCACCTCAGCCTCCTGAATAGCCGGCGCTACAGGTGTCTGCTACCACACCTGGCTAATTTGTTTAATGTTTTGTAGAGACATAGTCTCACTATGTTACCCAGGCTGTTCTTGAACTCCTGAGCTCAAGTGATTCTCTGGACCCCCAAAGTGCTAGGATTACAGGCATGAGCCACTGCACCCCACCACACCTCTGTTTTTGGACATTTCCCCTATATAACCACAGTGTCATTATCATGTCTAACAGAATTAACAATGATTCCTTAACACCGTTTAATACCCAGTCCATATTCAAATTTATCCATTTCTCAAAAGTATCTTTTATGGTTGGTCTGTTCAAAGCAGGATTCAATCAAGGACCACAAATAGTGTTTAATTTTGTCTAAGTCTTTAGTCATCATTTAAGTTTTTAAAATTTTCCTAGGCCGGGTGCGGTGGCTCACGCCTGTAATCCCAGCACTTTGGGAGGCTGAGGTGGGCGGATCATCTGAGGTCAGGAGTTCAAGACCAGCCTAACCAACATGGTGAAACCCAGTCTCCACTAAAAATACAAAATCAGGTGGCGTGGTGGCGCATGCCTGTAATCCCAGCTACTTGGGGGTGCTGAGACAGGAGAATCACTTGAACCCGGGAGGCGGAGGTTGCAGTGAGCTGAGATCATGCCACTGCACTCCGACCGGGGTGACAGAGTGAGACTCAGTCTCAAAAAAAAAAAAAATTTCTTATTAACATTGCCTCCACAGACTGTTGGACCTTTTGGATTTGTCTGACAGTTTGGTACCAATACTTTACAAGTACTTCGGTTAGCACGACAATGGGGGGCACGCATAATGTTTAGTTGTCTCACCATTCGCGATACCAACATACGACACAGGGTTAAAGTGGGTACAGCCTGGTCGCCCCATATCAAAGTTATACTTTCTTTTTTATAAACAGCAAGTAATGTGTAGGGTGATAATTTGACTTTGAGAAAAAATTCAGTTTCCCCCATTTCACAACCCAAATCAAATGAGGGCCAGGGATCCTGCATTAGAGAGCTTTCTATTTTCTGCAGCACATAGTAGTGCAAGATATACAGTAGCATTTGGTAAATACTGGTTGAAGGGTGAATGAATGAATGCAAAATGTTTTGAGTGACTAAACTTAAAAATTTAATATAATGAGAAACTGCTGCATACCTTCCCTTCCTTCCTTCCTTCCTTCCTTCCTCTTTCTTTCTCTTTCTTTCTTTCTTTCTTTTTTTGAGACAGAGTCTCACTCTGTCACCTAGGCTGGAGTGCAGTGGTGCTATCTTGGCTCACTGCAACCTCGGCCTCCTGGGTTCAAGTGATTCTCCTGCTTCAGCCTCCCAAGTAGCTGGGATTACAGGCACCTGCCACCATGCCCAGCTCATTTTTATATTTCAATAGAGACGGGGTTTTACCGTGTTGGCCAGGCTGGTCTCGAACTCCTGACCTCAAGAGATCCGCCTGCCTTGGCCTCCCAAAGTGTTAGAATTACAGGCGTGAGCCACCACGCGCAAACTGCAAACCTATTTTTGATTGATACATTTGTGAAAGGCCCAGCATCTTTGGAAATCAAGAAATGCTAACATTTCAATGGATGTGGGGAGATTCAGGTTTCCTAACTTCAGCTTTGCTCCTCATTTCCTGTGTGACTTTGGACAAATCCCTTGCCTTTTCTGGAACCTACTTGTACCATAAGGAATACAAAAAGGAAAAATCTCCAAGATGCTACCAGCTGTGGCATTCTAGGATTCCAAAAAACACCCCAAATAAATGTATAAACCCGATAGTTGGAGCCTGCAGATCTTAACACCACTTGAACGTGGGTTTTTCCTGTGCACTACAGCCTTTTGGTGTTTAATAAGCTTAAAGGTTGTCATAGCAACCACCCTCCCCACAGCTTGTTATCTGATAACCAGCCATTCCAACTCCATCGCCGCCTAGGATTTCTGCCCCATTTGATATTGAATTGGAAAGGTGACCAGAGATTGATTAACCTTCATGTCATTTTATAAATGATGGAAAACACTTGCTTCTTTCCCAAGCAAAGTAAAATCTTCTAGGCTGGATCATTTGAGTGACTATTTCACCTATGCATTTATTTATTTATTCTCTCATTCGCTCAGTTAGTCAGTATTTATTGAGACTTTACCATGTGCCAGACACTGCACTAGATGCTTGGGATATACTTGGTCCTCCTTACGGAGAGTTTGCAGTCTAAACAGGAAGACAATTAAAGAGGTAGTTATAGTACAGAGAAAAAAACATGATGATATCAGAAGTGTGTGGTAACGCAGGGCAATGGCACCTAGCCGACCTGGTGGCATCAAGGAAGGCTTCTAGGAAGGAGTGATTTTTTTTTCCTTTTAGAAGTGATGTTTTAGCTGAAAACTGTGTAGAAGCAAGCCAGTGTTAGAGTGAGAGATAGCTAGAACAGTAAATAGTCCTGCAAGAGGAGGAAGCATATACTAAGTAAGGCTCAAAGATGAGAGATAATATGATATGTGAAAGATTTTAGAGCACTGGAAAACCACTAAAGGCTTTTAGAAATTATTGTAGTAAAATGTACGTAACATACTACCAAAGGATCTTAAGCATGGACTGATGTAATCAGATTTGCATTTTGAATGATCCCTCTGGCTAGTGAAGGGAGAATTGAAGGGAGTGGCAAAAGAGAAACAGAGAGACTGATGGCCATTATCATGCTATTATCATGAAGTTTAAAAGTCTTGGCCAGGCGCAGTGGCTCGCGCCTGTAATCTCAGCACTTTGGGAGGCCGAGATGGGTGGATCATGAGGTCAGGAGTTCGAGACCAGCCTGACCAAGATGGTGAAACCCCGTCTCTACTAATAAATACAAAAATTAGCCAGGCGTGGTGGTGGGCACCTGTAATCCCAGCTACTCGGGAGGCTGAGGCAGGAGAATTGCTTGAATCCGGGAGGTGGAGGTTGCAGTGAGCTGAGATCACACCACTGCACTCTAGCCTGGGCAATTATTTTTTTGAGGTGGAGTTTCACTCTTGTAGCCCAGGCTGGAGTGCAAAGCCGCACTCTCAGCTCACTGCAACCTCCGCCTCTTCGGTTCAAGCGATTCTCCTGCCTCAACCTCCCTAGTAGCTGAGATTACAAGTGTGTGCCGCCACGCCCAGTTAATTTTTGTATTTTTAGTAGAGACAGGGTTTCACCACGTTAGCCAGGCTGGTCTCGAACTGCTGACCTCAAATGATCCACCTGCCTCAGCCTCCCAAAGTGTGAGGATTACAGGTATGAGCCACCTAGCCCAGCCAAAGCTATTATTCTTTTTTTTTTTTGAGACAGAGTCTGGCTCTGTCGCCCGGGCTGGAGTGCAGTGGCCGGATCTCAGCTCACTGCAAGCTCCGCCTCCCGGGTTCACGCCATTCTCCTGCCTCAGCCTCCCGAGCAGCTGGGACTACAGGCGCCCGCCACCTCGCCCGGCTAGTTTTTTTGTATTTTTTAGTAGAGACGGGGTTTCACCGTGTTAGCCAGGATGGTCTTGATCTCCTGACCTCGTGATCCGCCCGTCTTGGCCTCCCAAAGTGCTGGGATTACAGGCTTGAGCCACCGCGCCCGGCCCCAAAGCTATTATTCTTAATAATAATTAACATTTTCATCTTGTTGAACAGTTTTCACAGCTTTTTTTTTTTTTGCATATTTTCATCACAAAATAGTCCCCACAATAGGCCTCTGAGGTAGATGATGACATTCCCATTTTGCAGATAATAACTAAGGCTCACAAGCATTAAGTGACCTAGGAAAACAAGATCTTAGATCGTCTGCATGAGAATTATCTGGGACTCTCTAATATGCCACAGATAGGAGCATACGTTGATATTACCCCTATAGAGAACAGTTTGGCAACACCTATCAAAATTACAAATTTGATTCAGCAATTAATCTTCTAAGAATTCCTACAGATATAACTGCCCATTTCCAAAATGAATTATGTGTATGGTAATTTATTACAGCATTGCTTGTAATAGCAAAAGATTAGAAACATTCTAAATATCTTATTATCATCGAATGGGGACTAGTTAATAGATCATGATTCATCCATTTTTTAAAAGTTGTTAAGAAAAAAAAATGTGCAAAAGACTATGCAGTATATTATCCTTTGTGTAAAAAGAGGTAGAAAGAATGTGCATATGTGTGAGGAATATATACTTCAACACATACAGCTGTCCCTCATTATCTGCTTAAAATATACTTATAATATCTCCAGAAAGATACAAGAAAATGATAACAATGGTTATCTCCAAAAGGTGAATTGGGTGGCTGGAAGAGAGGGAAAGGGGAAGATATATCACTTCATAACTTTTTTTTTTTTTTGAGACGGAGTCTTGCTCTGTCGCCTAGGCTGGAGTGCAATGGCGCAATCTTGCCTCACTGCAACCTCTGCCTCCCGAGATCAAGTGATTCTCCTGCCTCAGTCTCCAGAGTAGCTGGAACTACAGGCGCCCGCCACCACGCCCAGCTCATTTTTGTATTTTTAGTAGAGATGGGGTTTCACCATATTGGCCAGGCTGGTCTCGAACTCCTGACCTCGTGATCTGCCTGCCTCAGCCTCCCAAAGTGCTGGGCTAACAGGCATGAGCCACTGTGCCTGGCCCACTTCATAACTTTTTATAACTTTTGACTTTTGAATTATTTGAATATATTATCCAAAGAGACAATAATGTACGCTCTAGTTGGGAAACAGAACATGGTTATAAAAAGAGAAAACATATCAATGTCGTATTTAGCCTATGCCAAAACCCAGTGAGTTGTACATTTGCTAATAATATGATGATTAAGTACTGTGGACAGGAGTCATTTTCCGAGGAAGAAGGGAATACAGTGGACCTAGATTTGGATGGAAGTTATCTATGTAGAAGGAGAGGTGATAGCAAAGATATTTCTAGGAAGAAGACATTTGAAAGCAACTTGTAAAAATTGAGCTTTGAAAGGTTAAGACTCCAGAATACAAAATTGAATTGTTTTAGTTCAGTTTTGAAGAGCTTTTCCCAAATTTGCCAGCCCATTGTTTCTTCTCTACTCCATAAAACCACATGGTATTAAAAAACAATAGCAACATAGGGCAGTGCCACACCATCCCAAGGAGCTGCTCACTTTCCAGCCAACAGAGAAAGATCTGGCAACCCACACTAAATTATTCTTGTACCTGGGACTGTCAAATACCACTGCAGTCAATCATAGATGTATTTGTGTGTCAATTTTGAGAGAGTTCAATATTGTGTATTGGAAAACATTAAAACAGTAGATAAAATTAAACCCTTGACCTAAATGTGGAAGCAAAATATATACACTTGTGAGAAAAAAACCTCCAAATGCATACTTACTTTTTTACGAAAGGTACATGTTTAATAAGTGTTTACAGATATGAGTGCATAAACCATAGAGCTCTTGGATTCCTCATTTCCCACTATTATTTTTTATCTGAATTACAAAGACAACTGAGTCTGTATCACATTAATGATAAATTATTTTACTGATTGAGTTAAATGCACAGAGAAGCCCTTGTTTGTTTATTTCTTTGTTTTGCCTTTCTGGCTGCATGTATTTAGGCTTGTGTGTGTATGTATTCAGAAGTAATGGAAGGCTTCTACTTTTCCTGTGTTTCCTTGTTCCCTGTACTTTTCCACCTTATCTCTCCAAACTAGCTTAGTGCGTGGTCGACAATCAATAAATGGTCTTTGCCTGATTAGTTTCCTGTCTCCCACATACCTAAAAGAAACCAGACTTAGCGTTGATCTTCAAGTATTTTCTTTTCTTTTCTTTTTTTTTTCCTTGCGACAGAGTCTCGCTGTGTCCCCAGGCTGAAATGCAGTGGTGTGATCTCGGCTCACTGCAACCTCTGCCTCCCGGGTTCAAGTGATTCTCCTGCCTCAGCCTCCCGAGTAGCTGGGACTACAGGCGCGCACCATCACGCCCAGCTAATTTTTGTATTTTTAGTAGAGACGGGGTTTCACAATGTTGCCCAGGATGGTCTCCATCTCCTGACCTTGTGATCTGCCCGCCTTGGCCTCCCAAAGTGCTGGGATTACAGGCTTGAGCCACTATGCCCGGCTGATCTTCAAGTATTTTCTAACCTAATGTTTTCAACCTCTGGTTGGGGGAAGGTAGAAACACAAAAATTGCAGTCATCCAATGGGAAGTTTTTTTTTTTTTTTTTTTTAGATGGAGTTGCACTCTTATCACCCAGGCTGGAGTTCAATGACGCAGTCTTGGCTCACTGCAGCCTCTGCCTCCTGGGTTCAAGTGATTCTCCTGCCTCAGCCTCCCAAGTAGCTGGGATTACAGGCGCCCACCACCATGCCTGGCTAATTTTTTTGTATTTTTAGTAGAGATGGGGTTTTGCCATGTTGACCAGGTTGGTCTTGAACTCCTGGTCTCGACCTCCCAAAGTGCTGGGATTACAGGCATGAGACACCCACCGCACTTGGCCTAGGAAGATGTTTAAAGCCGTTTTTAAGGTATCTTCTAGACCTAAATAGAGATTCCTCACTCCTACCCAGGAAACACTCCTTATTGCATCATTACCTCTTCTCAGTACTTTTTTTTCTTTCCATGACTCTTTCTAGAATTATATAAGCCCGCTTTTACATAGCAACATTATGTTAGATTTGTTAATCATTCATGTCCATGGTAGCTCTAGAATTTCAGCATTGATCATTTGGGCTTCTTTTTATTGACTAGTCAGGCCACCATCACCACCACCACCATCATCACCATCACCACCACCATCACCATCACCACCACCATCACCACCATTACCATCACCACCATCACCACCACCACTACTACCACTATCACCACCATCACCATTACCACCACCACCACCACTACTACCACCATCACCACCACCACCATCACAACCATCATCATCACCACCACTACCACCACCATCACCACCATTACCATCACCACTATCACCACCACCACCATCACCACCACCACTACTACCACCATCACCACCACCACCATCACAACCATCATCATCACCACCACTACCACCACCATCACCACCATTACCATCACCACTATCACCACCACCACCATCACCACCACCACTACTACCACCATCACCACCACCACCATCACAACCATCATCATCACCACCACTACCACCACCATCACCACCATTACCATCACCACTATCACCACCACCACCATCACCACCACCACTACTACCACCATCACCAC
>NC_037682.1:114410281-114440873 GCF_003255815.1 Theropithecus gelada | reverse complement strand
CACCACCACCACCACTACCACCACCACCACCACTACCAACACCACCACCACCACCACCAACATCACCACCACCACCATCACCACCACCACCACCACCACCATCATCACCACCACTATCAGCAGCAGCAGCAGCAACAACGGCAGCAGTGCTACTTATTGAGCATTGGCTGTGTGTCAGGTGCTGAGCAAAATGCTTTACATACTTTACCTTAATTACTCCTCAAAACTATCCTGTGAGATAAGAAATGTTATTATATTCATTTTACAAATGAGGACAACAGGGCTTAGATAGGTTAAAATTTTCAAGGTCATATAGCTGGTATATAATGGTGATGGAGCCAGATCTCTAACTTAGATCTGACTCCAGACTTTGTTCTATTCACCACTGGTAATATATACTGCCTTCATTGCGTTGATTTAAAGATGGTAAGGATGGATAGGTAGGTAGGTAGGTAGGTAGGTAGGTAGGTAGATAGATAGATAGATAGATAGATAGATAGATAGATAGATGATGCACAAGTGTGTATATCTTCGTGAGTAGAAAGAATGTCTTGAGGTTTTGACTTTGGAATGTATACATATGTACACACACACACACACACATATATACACACACACACTTATTCCAGGTATGTGCACACACAAACACATTCCAAAGTGCAAACCTCAAAACAACCTTTCTAGCATTTAGGTTCTAGTTAGTGCAAGTCATGATATGAATTTATAAAACCATCCAATGAGAAGAAGAATTGGAGAGACCAGCCTCTTAAATCAAAGGCTATAGTTTCAAGTTGCATTCAAGATGAGAAATAAGCAAACTCTAATCTTGGTTTGTTTTTTTTTTTTTAGACAGAGTCTTGCTCTGTTGCCAGGCTGGAGTACAGTGGCATGATCTTGCTCACTGCAATCTCCGCCTCTCGGGTTCAAGTGATTCTCCTGCCTTAGCCTCCTGAGTAGCTAGGACTATAGGCACCCACCACCATGCCCAGCTAATTTTTGTATTTTTAGTAGAGACGGGGTTTCACCATGTTAGCCAGGCTGGTCTCAATCTCTTGACCTTGTGATCTGCCCGCCTCGACCTCCCAAAGTGCTGGGATTATAGGCATGAGCCACCGTGCCCGGGTTTATTTGTTTATTTTTTAAAGATAATGTGGTGGAGTGAACAAAGTGTGAACTCTGAGGTCATATGAACCTGAGTTCAAATCCTGGCATACAAACTGTGTAATCTGAAGCTCACAACTCTACCCAAGTGACTCCCCTGCTTCCTTTATCTGTAAAAATAGAAAAGTGATGATACTCAAATAAGAAGGCAAAGCAAAATATTTGATATATAATATAAATGCAAGAAATCTACCTCATTTAAAAAGCTTCATCATAATAGTGAAAAGCATTCTTTAAAGACTTTTGTTTAGGTAATTAATAGATATTATCCATAATTTCTAGATGGGGGTTAGGTGTTAACTTTTTGAAACCACATATAATTTGTATGAAAGTAAACAGTTTGTGAGGCCAGGCGTGGTGGCCTGGGATTACTCCTGTAATCCCAGCACTTTGGGAGGTCGAGGTGGGCGGATCACCTGAAGTCAGGAGTTCAAGATCAGCCTGGCCAACATGGAGAAACCCTGTCTCTACTAAAAATACAAAAATTAGTCGTGTGTGGTGGCGCATGCCTGTAATCCCAGCTACTCAGGAGGTTGAGACACAAGAATCGCTTGAAACCCGGAGGCGGAGGTTGCAGTGAGCTGACATCGTGCCACTACATTCCAGCCTGGGTGACAACGAAAGACTTGGACTCAAAAAAAAAAAAAAAAAAAAAAAAAAAAAAAAAAAAAAAAAAAAGGAAAGAAAAAGAAAAAGAAAAAAAAAAGTAAACAGTTGCATAATCTTTACTGAGAAATAAAAGTTTGATATCCCTTATAGGCAAATGTCAAACAATAACTATGTGCAATTTGGGCTCAGTAACTTATGCAGAAAAGCTAAAAGTTATAATTTTAAAATTTAGTGAATTCGATTTGGACATTTTTTTGTGTTGAAGCAAAATCATTCTTTTCCCCTTTGTGTTTCAAAGTTACATTTACATGATTTGTACTCAAAAGATACAAAAGGCTAAACAGGGAAAAAAAATCTCCTTCTTGTCAAGTGCCCAGCACTTCAGTCTCTAGAGACAACTAATGTTGTGAGTTTCTTATGTATCTTTCCAGAGGTATGCATAGACAATCAAATATGTATCGTTCTCTCCCTCCCCAGACGTATTACCTCTCTGTACTTTGCTTTTTTTGCTTAACAATATATCTTAGAGCTCCTTTTTTGAGTGTGTATAATTTAGTTGTGATGTGCAAAGTATATATGTTGCATACATTTCAATGTACATTTGTAATTTTGATAGACATTATCAAATTGTTCTCCATAGAGGTTGTATAAATTTATATTCTTTGCATCAATAGATGAAAGTTATTCTTCCCCCACAGATTTACCAACAGAGTGGGTAATTAGATTTTTTGGTCTTTTAATTCTATAAATGAAAGATATTGTCTCAGTGAAGTTAAATTTGTGTTAGTCTTATATTTGCACCTTTTCAAATTTTTAAGTCACTTATAATTTCTTTTATGTGAACTATTTCTTTTTATCCTTTGCCTATTTTAAAATAATGCCCTTCCTTTTTTATCTTGTTGATTTGTAGAAACTTTTTATATATAACAAATTACCCCTGTGTTTGTCATGAACTGCAAATACTTTCTCCCAGTTTGTTGTTTCTTTTATTTATTTTGCTTCAGATAAATTTTGCCATACAGAATTTAAAAAATTAACATAGTTAATTTTATCAATGTTTTCTTTTATGACTTTTAAACTTTTATTTTATACACAGAATGGTCTTTCCTGTTTTAATTTGTTTAAAAGTATTTTTTCAATATTTTTGCTTCTGTTTCCTTTTAAGATTATTTATCATTGTAAGACAAATCCCTTTAGAGTAACAACATTTGCACCTTCCATTTTTTTGTTCATAATTGGATTGCATTATCAACAGGAGTTAGAAGATAAAAATCAATTGGCTTCATGAAAAGTATCTTCAAACAAAACAGCACTTTAGCAAACATATACCTAATATTTAACTCTACACACAAAGTCCTTTTGAGAAATGTTTACAGGCTCATCTCCATACCTCATGATACAATTTGATAAGGTCTTATGATCTCTAACACCAAATACTCTCAACATATATTGGTAATAACTCTCATGTCCTTTTATTTTCAAAAGTAAGCATATTAATTTGGTATAACTGTTTGAAGTTTGTTGTGTCAAACTTTATTTTAAATCTGATCATATAATTTGAATGACTTAGAATGGAAGAAAAGAATATTCAAAAGGTATGTGTGTTAGCTTATTGGGTTTTTCCCCTAGTAATATATTTGGCTACTCTTTGGGATACAATGGAGAAACTGGTGGAATACTAGCAAAAGACTGATGAAAGAGCATTCTTATTCCACCATATATCTTTTGCAGGATTAAAAAAAGGTATAAGTTTTCTCATGCTTCAAAGGTCTTCTTTTCTCTTTATCACTTCATGAAATATGCTTTGAATTGAGATATCAAAGGCAGAATAGAGAACTTCAAGAGAAATGAAATGAGTTTTTGACCCTATAGACTGACCCAACCTGAAGGAGCAAACTGGATGGATTTAGTCCTCCTTGTATTACGAATACACTGTGATTTGAATACCACATCCTTAAGCATGTTGTTCTCATGTGGGTTCACACCCTAATTTCCACTGCAAACACATTATTTTTGAAGATGCATTTGTCAGAAGCAGCCAGCAACTCCCTTTATTTTTGTAGACATGTCATCCACTTTGGTAGTGCTTAAAATAAAGTACTCAGATAGAAGGTAAGTTGCAACAGACAACAAGCAATATTATGAGTAAAGTGTGTTACTCAGATACTTCTAAAATACATTTCTTCCTTTATTTTGAAGGCCACGGTATAGGCAACTTGGCTAATGGAACCAGTCTCTTCCTTTGATCATCAATAGAGTTATCTTTTCGGGAAACTAAGTCCCAGCTCAGATGACCATTTTAGCTGAGGCTGACATGAAAGAGAGAGGGACTGTTTAATTATTAGCTCTCTGAAAGGCATGTTTTCTTTCTTTAATAATTCTTCAGCTGAAACCACAAACAGAGTACTTTTGGGGAGGTGGCTTCATTTGATCTTTATTTCTTTACTCTGGGCACTGTGTAGGATCTGGGCTCTATGTGTCAGCTTTGCAGAGAGACACAGCCTGCTGGCCCTGGGTGACAGATTCTAGTCAAGTAAGAATCAAAAGTAAGTGTAATTTAGGTGCATTTACTTAATCTAAGACTTGGGAAGGTGTGTGGCAAGGAGCCTGGCACATAGTAGGTGCTCAATGAATACTTAGAATAATCGAATATAATGAATGGATGGAGGGCAAGCCTGGAGAATGTGCCAGGCTGGTTTCAACAACTGATTTCCATTTTCTGTGTGTATCTATGGATATTTGAGAGGGTAATAGGGACTATGGCAATTGACTAAAGGTGCTGTGCAACACAGTAGCCACCAGCCCTATGCAGCTATTGAGCACCTGAAATATGACTAATCTGAGATTTGTGGAAAGTGTAAAATACACACTGGATTTAGAAGGTTTAGTATGAAAAAGGAATGCAAAAATCTCATTAATAATATTTATATTGATTACATGTTAAATAATATTTTTGATATGTTGGGTTTCAGTGAAACACATTAATATTTCACCTGTTTTCTCCTACTTTTTAAATGTGACTTTCTGTTTTTTAAAAAATGTAACTAATAGAAAATTTAAAATTACCTGCGTGGCTTGCATTGTATTTTTATTGGACAGCACTGGTATAGACTTTAGAGATAAACCAGGCGTTGTAACATCTCTGCTTTTAAAGAGAAAATAGTTTCCCTGTCCCCGTCCCCTGCCACAGCCAACCTCTACAAGCTGTCTAAAAATGTACGCCTTCCCTGGGCGTCTGCGGCCGGTGGGTGGGGTGGGGGTTAGGGCTCTAGCAGGCAGGAAGGTGATGCCGCTGCCTTTGGTATGCGTTGCCTGCCACAGGAAGATACCGGATTCAATACCAAGATTGAATCTCAAAGGGGCCTGCCTAACCCCACCACGGAAGTAAGGCGGGCCAGCCGCCGCCTCGAGCCAAAGTTTCTGCAGCCCTGGCAATCCCCCGCGCGTTTCTGCTCAGGAGCCCCACACGGCAGAGAAACTTCCCGGCTTCTCCAGCCTCGCTATCTCCCCTAGGCTTTGGGACACAGCTTTAAGGGACTGCGGGGCCGGGACGGGATCTGAAACCTTTGGAGGACCAGACGCGTCCGCACAGCCCGCCCATGCGCGCTGCTGGCACCAGGACCCGCAGTCTGCCAGCAGCGAGTCCCCGCCGCCGTTCCTCTGGGCACCCCGGGAGAAGGGGGCGGCCCTGAGGAATCCCCTGCACTCCGGATGCCCTGTTTTCCCCGCCTTCAGCGCCCCAGGGCCCTGCTCGGGTCCCGGCAGCCCGTGGTGTTCTCTCGGCCGCGGAGCTTTGTTTCCCAGGGTCGCTGAAAGGGAAAGAGAAAGAAAACTCCTTCGGTCCTGGAGGTCCTGCCCCTTCCTGAAGAGATGCCATTTCCTCCCTCCATCTCTCCTTTCTTAGGTTCCTCCTGGGGCCCCGGCAGAGGCGGGGCGGCTGGGCTCCGAGTCTCTCTCTGGCTGCAGCGCGGTCTTCGGGCAGGCAGCGCGCGAGCGGGGCTGGAAAAGAGGGCGCCAGGAGCCGTCCCGCCCCTCATCGCCCCCGGCTTCTCCGCCTGAGAGCAGGGCCTGCGGAGATTGCCTTAGCTTTGGGGGAAAGCAGGACACTGAGTCCAGGGCTTACGAAACAAGGGAAAGATAAGGACGGAGGAGGCAGTCTACATCACCCCCCACTCCCTTTCCGATCCCGCAAACACTGTGAGAGGTGTGTAAGTTCTGACGGGGGGTTGCAATGCCTTGGCTCAAAGGTAACTGTCACTTGAAGACGTTTTTACTGCCCCAGCTCTCAAAAGGACATTCAACAATCACTTCTGCTTCTGCGACAGAAGTTGGTCCCCTCCCCAGAATGAAGCCGAAATTCCGCCCCCAAGGCTGGGTGCAATCTGTGCTCTGTGTGGGGCTGGAGTGTAGGGCGCCCTCAGGCACGGGCCACACTCTGGTTGTACACCCGTCCAGCCCTCGATAGCCACTCGGCCTATAGGGTGGGGAGACAGAATGGCTTGATTTCTACTCTACCGATGCTGTAAGCTCACAATGGAAGCGGGGGTGAATGTGGACGTCTGTAAAATGTGGACGGTCACCCCCGGCCCCTCCTCACCAGTCTCCTCCGTCTGCCTCCAGCCCTGCTGAGACGATGGGCCAGGGCTTAGCGCTTGGAAAGGACTGCTGGAAAGTCTATTGTCTTCCTCTCCATGGCCACCTGCTTTCAGGTCTTCAGTTTCTTTCTTTCTCTCTCTTTCTTTCTTTCTTTCTTTCTTTCTTTCTTTCTTTCTTTCTTTCTTTTTCTTTCTTTCCTTCCTTCCTTCCTTCCTTCCTTCCTTCCTTCCTTCCTTCCTTCCTTTCTTTCTTTCTTTCTTTCTTTCTTTCTTTCTTTCTTTCTTTCTTTCTTTCTTTCTTTCCTTCCTTCCTTCCTTCCTTCCTTCCCTCCTTCCTTCCTTCTTTTTCTTTCTTTCCTCCTTTCTTTTTTCTGAGCTGGGACCTCACTATATTTCCCAGGGTGGTTTTGAACTTCTGGGCTCAAGCAATCCTCCCCCCTCAGCCTCCAAAAGTGCTAGGATTACAGACGTGAGCCACCACACTGGGCCTCTTCTCTTCTTACTATTAGAGTTTTTTAAAAATCGCATTTTGGACTTCAGGTCAAAGCATTCTGATTTCATTTAGATGCCTACTTGCCAAGATCTTATTTTAAAGTCTCCCTCACATCCCTTCCTCCTTCCTCTCAAGCTCTTCATCTACTTACCATTTACCAGTTCATCCTTATGGAATAGAATGCTGCCACTTCCTAGTGCACTGTAGTTTGGGGCCTAATTGATTCTGGTAATTAATTTGTTCTACCTGCTAGATCAGATGGAAATCCTACCCATGTGCCCCAGGATTAGCACTTGGCTTTCTAACACCTCCTCTAATTATCTAATAGCATGGGTTGTGAGGACTCAGTCTCTATTAAAACACTTTTACTATTAGCAGTAGTGATTGGAATTGTGATGACGACTAGATTTCAACAAATTAGAGCTTAAAAATGGGGAGATGGGAGAGAAGTGGCTTCTTTTAATTTCCCTGAGTTTAACATCAATAATTAGAGCAATTTTCGGAGATGTGAGCTGAAATTACCCCTGCTGTGTTGTAGATGATCACCCTAATTTTAGCAAATTGACTCCAGGGAAATAAATGTGACAGATTAGAAAAAGACAAACAGAAAAAAAACGAAAGATTGCTAGGGACAGAAATGAAAGGAAAGAGGCTGGGAAAGAGGAGTGGGAAACAAAAACGTAGTACAATTATTTTGGGGGCTAGGGTTGAAAAAGTAACAGCAGAAATAGCAAACTGTGTGAGTGAAATGAGGAGAAAGTAAATATTTGAGGGGACATGGAGGATGGCACTAAGAGATGACTCTGGACATATTTACACAGACCAAATAACTTGACTAATGTAGACATAACCCTCCTCCTGCCCACTGCCTATAACTGAGGTAAAGACTGTTATGATGACCATCATAATTTTCTTTCTTTACCTTAATAATCCAGTCATCCCTCAGCCATAGACTTAAGTAGAATCTAGCAATTTGAAGTATCAGGTGCCCTTTCTCCTCACTTCCTCCCTTCTTTTTTTGCCACCAAAATTATGGAAACTCTTAAAACCCAGGCCTAAATGCCTGAATAAGTGCTTTATCCCTATTGCTTTGGTGCCCTTTTAGTGCCTTCTCCTCTGTAAAGAGGAGTTTGCCGGACAACAGAGACTTTTTCCTTTTAGCTTTCTTTTAAAAACGACTGGGAACAAAGCAGCCCCTGCAGTGACGGGGCAGAAATTGAGGTCAAGAAACCAGGTAGGAACAAGAACCCTGCGGACTCTGTTGTTCCCAGGCTTGGCCGGTGGTGTTCAGCACCGCGGACAGCTCCCCGCCCCGCCCCGAGCCTCCCGCACCCTCCCCTCTGCCTCTGGCAGCCTCGTCATTGGCTCTCCCCGCTCCCCTCTCCAAGCTGCCAATTCTCCAACACAGAGACCCAACCTACCCAGGAGCTTGTCTTCTTGCCTCTCCAGCGCCGGGGGTAGCCCAGGCCCGGGAGAGAGCAGAGGAGATTCGAGCCTCGGAGGGTGGTTGCTGGCTTTCGAGCAGGCTTGAAGACTCTCCCTGTGTCCTCCACTTCGTCCCGGCCCTTGTCCTGTGGCAGGTGCTCTGCTCAAGATGAATCTCAACTTCACCTCTCCTCTACACCCGGCGTCTTCTCAGAGGCCCACATCCTTCTTCATCGAGGACATCCTGCTGCACAAGCCCAAGCCGCTGAGGGAGGTGGCCCCAGACCATTTCGCCAGCTCTCTGGCCTCTCGGGTGCCTCTGCTAGACTATGGCTACCCCCTCATGCCCACACCCACCCTCTTGGCTCCTCACGCCCATCACCCTCTGCATAAGGGAGACCACCACCATCCTTATTTCCTCACCACCTCGGGTAAGTAACAGGAGCCTCAAGGTATGGGCAGTGAGAGAGCAGGGCTTCTAGCACAGACTCTAAGCCTGTGATGGAGCCAAGGAAAGGCCAGACTGGCTCGGCCTGGCTTGGTGGCCTCCTTCCCTAAGTGAGAGTGGAAGGCTGGGGATATGGCTGAGGCCATGCGGAGCTCCTTGGAGGCATGCCAACTCACGGGGATAATTCGTGATCCCCCCGCACTCTTCATAGCATAGGATAGGTGCCTGGTCAAGAGGCAGCGTATAGGGTTTGACAATACTCTTGGTGGGCAGTGCTCAGTCTCCCTGCTTGTGATCTTCCTGGCCACTTTGGTCCATCTCTCAATCCTGATTCTCCGCCTCTGCCCACTCAGAGGGAGACCCTTGAGCATCCCACCCCATGGACAGGACTTTTCCTGCACAGAAACTCAAAACACTCTGTCCAGGGCAGCTCTCTTTTTTCCAGGCACTGAGCATTTGCAGATACTGCTGGGGGCATAGAAGTGAATGAAGGTTTGGGCTTCTCTGAGAACGAAAGGTTTGGGCTAGCCTGAATAAGAGAGAAAGCGTGAGAAAAAATGGGGGTTGAGGGAGATGCAGCTCTTTAACCCTCCTCACCCTCAACATCTAACATTTAACTCACAATCTGGGCTACCTCCTCTGCCCCAGCTGCCATCATTTAGCCAGGTGCTAAAGTATTTTGATTTCTCTGGTCTGACAAAAAGCAGGGACTAGCAAAGTCTGTTTGGGACAGGAGGATGTGGGAAAATGCCCAGATTTTTTTTTCTGTCTCCCTCTAAAAGGCCACATCCATGGTTTTTTCTCTGGCGTTTTCAATCCAGCCAGAGTAGAATAATTCCTTGAGTCCAGACTCATAGCTCGGAGGTGGCAACAACCATGGTCGGTGCAGGGGCTGGGGGCAAGACAGGAGGTAGTTTGTGGGCGCTGGAATCCAGAACAAAGCTAAAAGTGTTTGTAAGGTGGTAAAAAAATCCAGACTCCGGGGCAGTCAGTTGGAGGGGCAGTGATAAAGTAAAGGCTGCATCCAGGTCCACATCTCTGCACTGGCTTCACCACCCGCTGGTGACAGTCTATTCTCAGTGGCGCCAGTGGTTCACCCATACAGCAGTGGCCAAAGCCCGCGGTACCCGCACTACTTGTTGTTATGTTTGTTTATTTTCCCTGGGATTGGCCGATGTTGCTTGTGGTAGCTTCTATCCGCTTGGCGCGTCTCAGACAGAGTCAATCTCGCGAGGGTCAGGAAAGACAAGTTTTCCCGGACCCGGCCATGGAAAAGCGCCTCAAACCCTTCTGCTTCGCTGGCCTTGGAGAGGGAAAGAATGAGAAAAAGAATGAGGACCAGATTAGATAGCCGGGTCCCCAGCGCGACCCAGAAACGGACGAGGAGATGTGAGAGGCGGGAAATGCTCCTCTGTTCCCGCTCGGGGGCTTCTCCGGATAAGGCAGTTTTGCTCGGCTCCCTTTGGCTGCAGGGGGATAGGAGTGGCTTGGGAAACAGAAAGGTGTTTTTCAGTGAAGTTTAGAGGCAAGATTATATCCATGCACCTGCTAGCCCCAGAACAGCACTGAGTGTCATCAGGGGTCTAGGAGGATACGGTGGGGGCTGGGGACAGGACTGCTCCTGGGCCATTTGACATTTGCAAAAAAACTTCGCCAGGCGCAACTGAAGACGGCTCTGGCCTACCCTACGGAAGTCTCTCCAAGAAGACATTTTTAAACGGCCTCCGGATCTATTTTCCGATTTTCTTTTCTGTTTTACTTACTGTTTGTTGTTTGTTTTTCTAGATGACTCTCCAGATAAAGATCTGCAAGCGCTATTTCTGAGGCTTTTTTTTTCTCCCCCCCCCCCCCTGTTTCTCTGCCCTGGATTCCTGAGAGAAAGGCTTGAGGGGCTTTGGGGCTAGCAGACTGGTGGAGGCGAGGGGCGGAGGGAGGCACTGGGGGCTAGCGGAAGGGAGGGGAGCGGTGCGGAGGTTGCTCTGCGGCGACCCAGGCTCTGCCCACTTGGTTGCTCTTCTTTCTGCAGGGATGCCTGTCCCAGCGCTGTTCCAGCACCCCCAGCACGCCGAGCTGCCGGGGAAGCACTGCCGCCGCCGCAAAGCCCGCACGGTTTTCTCTGACTCGCAGCTCTCGGGCTTGGAGAAGAGGTTCGAGATCCAGCGCTACCTGTCCACGCCAGAGCGAGTGGAACTGGCCACGGCCCTCAGCCTCTCTGAGACGCAGGTGGGCGGGAGGAGAGGGAGGCCCTGATCTCTGCTTCGTTCTTGTCTCCCTTCAGCTCTTAATACCTTCGGGACTTTGTGGAGTTCGAGTAGGAATGGACCCCGCTGACGCTTATTCTAGGCCTTTCCTAAGAGCTTTCGTAAAATTACCCATACCTGGCCGGGCGCGGTGGCTCACGCCTGTAATCCCAGCACTTTGGAAGGCCGAGACGGGCGGATCACGAGGTCAGGAGTTCGAGACCAGCCTGGCCAACATGGTGAAACCCCATCTCTACTAAAAATACAAAAATTAGTCGGGCGTGGTGGCGCGCGCCTGTAATCCCAGCTACTGGGGAGGCTGAGGCAGAAGAATCGCTTGAACCCGGGAGGGGGAGGTTGCAGTGAGCCGAGATCGCCCCACTGTACTCCAGCCTGGGCGACAGAGCCAGACTCCATCTAAAAAAAAAAAAGAAAGAAAGAAAAAGAAAAAAAGTACCGATACCCCAACCTCACATTTCTCGAGCGAGCGGGGCTCTGGACAGGAAGAAAACACTCCTCAGGTAATTCTGATGACCACCTCCGGGTTAAGAACTCTTATTCGCATGAATATTCGTCAGAGAGAGGAGTCTCTCCGACCAGGCTGGGAACCCGGGTCAGAGGTAAATGGTAAGCGTTTAGGCGAGTTCTTGTCCTGAGAGAAGTCCACACACGGAGATTTCTTCCCCCTTCTTTCTTCAGTCTCTCACAGTGGCCAATGTTCACATGCACCTCCGCTCCAACCCCAACACACACACTGTGGTTTAAGTCCCCTCCCTGTTCCCCTGTCCTGAGTGGAAGAATGGTTTTTATCTTTCTCCAAGCGCTATTCACCTGCAACCTCAAACCCCGTCCTCTCTTCCCCATTTCTCATAATCTCTACCCAGAACGCCTCTTGCTGTGAAATCATTAGCTCTGCCAGGCCCGGGTCTGATTTTCTGTCGGATGAGAACCAGGAGGTTCAATTCTCATCTTCCTGTCCAGGAGTCTTGCGGATCAGGTGGTTAGATGTCTCAATCAGAGGAACATCAGCTGAGGGTAAAAAAGATTTGCCCACGCAGCACTTACTATTAGTAGTTCTAATTAATAACAATATGCATAACTGCTAACCACCCATGTTAATCCTCATCATTATTTTGGGACAGTTACTCCTGAAAGCCTCAGACTGTTCGATTCTCATTCGGCTCAAGGCGATAACTTATGAGCAGTTGAGGCTATCACTGCTCTTGGGTACTTCATCAACGGACTGCCACCCATTTTCCTAAACCCCAGCAATCGCTCAGATTTGGAGGAATGACATGATTTTATTTTTATCTCTCCGAAATCAGGTGAAAACATGGTTCCAGAACCGGCGGATGAAGCATAAAAAGCAACTGCGGAAAAGCCAAGACGAACCCAAAGCACCAGACGGGCCAGAAAGCCCCGAGGGCAGCCCCCGCGGTTCAGAGGCCGCAGCCGCCGAGGCTCGGCTGAGCCTGCCCGCCGGCCCCTTCGTGCTGACCGAGCCAGAGGACGAGGTGGACATTGGAGACGAGGGGGAGCTGGGCTCAGGGCCGCACGTGCTCTGAGTCGCCAGGCTGGGGAGGGTGGTAGGCAGGGGAGGAGACTGCGGGGCGAGCGCCGTTCCCTCCCGGACGGGAAGACTCAGACTCCAGTCTCGTTGGCGGGCCTTGGAGATTCGCTCCTGGAAGACAAACAAAACCCACCTGTCCTCCAGGCCGGTGCGGAGCCAGTGCGGCCCGCGGCCCGGCCTCCCGCTTCCCCTCTCGCCCTCCCGGTCCCAGCCACTGGAGAGTGTGCGCCCGGGCGCGCATTTTCCCGCGTCCGTTGTCCTTGGGGTCGGGGACCAGCCCAGTACCGCGTCCTAGACTGGAAATTCGACTTTCGGCTCTCTGTTTTCTCCGATCAGAGACCCCTTTCTCCCTTGCCTCTCAGCAACTTGCCCCTAGCTCTGTTCTTTCCTCACCACGCCAACTCCTTGCCCTTTCTTGGGCAGTTCGTTTGGCTGCAAAGGGACCCGGTCTCTGGGGCCTCCGCTCCGCGGGGATCCAGATAGAACTGCAATCTGATCTTTAAAACGTCCAGTGTCAGGACAGACTCATGCACTGCTTGTCACTAACCTCCCGCTCGCTCCCATCCCCCATGCCCCGAGTCTCATCTCTGACTCAAATACGAAGGCGACTCCCCTCTTCTCTGGGCGGCGCTTCCATTCTCTCTCGTCCCTGTTCTCCGCTAGAGCTCGCGGTTCTGCATCCTGGCACCCTTCCTCAGCTTGTGGCCCCCAGGCGCAGACGCCCCTTACGCCCTGGGTCCCGCGTACTGCGCGGCACCAGCGCGCGGCGGGAAACTTGGGCACAGAAAACCCTTAGAGCAATTTCTGCTTCCCGAACTTGTTGCGCTCCTGTCCCGCAACACTTCCACGTTCCACGGGATACTGATATTTTAAAACTGAGTGTTCCTCGGGTTGTGTGTGGAAATACTCATTCTCAGTGCATTTTAGGAAATCAAGATGAAGGCCAAAGGGTTAAGGATAAAGGCGTTCCGGCCGTGCACCTGTTTGGGGACTTAGATGGGGCGGGGGTCTGATTGACTTTGCGCTTTACCCCTCTCCTTTTCCCCTGGGAGGTCTCTTTTTCTTTTACCGGGTTTGTAGTCTCTTAGATAATGAAAGGCTCGCCAGGCAAAACTGGGAATGATCACGCGTTTCCAGGAATGGTTTGCTACCGCGTTCTCCCACGCGTACGCCCCCTCCCCTCGGTCCTAGGCAGTTTCCTAGTCCCTGTAGAAATGAACTTGCGAATAACCTTTCATTAACAGATCCCCTCCCTCTCACTCCAATTTTTCTGTTTCTAATCGTTTGATTAATGGTCTTGAGTTCCACTTACCTGGAAAAGTGGCTCTGGTATTTTGTGGCTCTGAAATGCTGAAGAGACAGAGATGTACTGATATTTGGAGTTTGAAATTATGCTACTGAATTGTGTGATGACCCTACACACTCAGTACACATATCAAACATAGCAGCTGCGCCAGAGGCACTCTCACCTTCTGAGTCTTTGGCTTCTGGTTGTGTCTTTAGGAAAGTGAGTCCGGGAAGGCTGGAAAAGAATGAGTAGGACTTAGTGGAATCCTGACCCTCGGGTTCTAATGATTAATAATAATTATATAAACAATAGTGGGTGTGAGCGTGGGTTAATCTTTTTGTTTTCTTATTTCTCCAATATGGGGATGAATCCTAAAGATCATTTTAGGTCTAAGTTCTATACTTATGTGAATGTAGCAGGAGGCCTTTTCATTTTTCTGCAATAGGCTTGTTGGAGAAACATTATCCCAGGTAAAGATAAGTGTCAGCGTGACAGCTTATCCAGGTGCATCATGTAGGAGGCAAAATTATTGGTTTTAAAACATAAGCATCGTATAGCCTTTTGGATTTTCCAAAGTGCTCTGTAATTAATCAATGATCTTGTGGGTCTCAGATGACATGGCTATTTTCCCCTTTCATACATGAGGAAATTGAGGCTTAGCAAGATTGAAGGATTTACTCATGAAATCAGGACTAGCTGACAGCCAAGGAAGGATTAAAAAATGTCTCTGACTCCTTGTTCACTTCTTTTCTCATGCAGTTTATTTATTCATTTTTCTTGGTAACAATGCATTGATTGGCATTTTGTCTCTATCACTTTATAAGAACGCCTCTCTCATTTCTTTAGATTACACAGCCTAAAGATTGTGGCTATTAAAAGCAAATCTATGCTCAGATTTCTCTCCTCCCTCCCTTGTTAAGATAATGACAGTACTGTTTTTTTAAGGTAGAAGTTTTTGGCAAATGCTTTACAGTAAGACAAAAGACTTGGTGGAAGAAAAAGTGATTTGTGACTGAGAATGTTCTTAGTAACCTGAAAGGAAAGTGTGTATCCCTTGTGTATAGTGATACTATTACACAAGATTATGGAGCCAAGGGAAAAATCGAATTCTTCTAATCCCAGGAAAAACAACTACTAAATAGGATTTTGAAAGAATCTTTAAAGTGAGTAGAAAAACCGTATTTGGGCAAAAGTGTGTGTGTGTGTGTGTGTGTAAATTAGATGGTGAACCCAAACTCAAAAGCACCAGGCATTTCTGTCTTCTGCTTTCACAACAACTTGTCAAGGGCTTGTTCTGAGTCTAACAAGAGTGGATTGGGTATATTTCATGACCTTTTTGTCTTGGAAAAGCAGACAATAGGAATCTGCTTGGAAACGCAGAGAAGTAGGAAAGCTGTTAGTATATGCACAGCTCTGCCTGATTGGAGGCAGGATGAGTCCTGAAGCCCAGGGACTATTTAGGTCTATAATTCATGAACATTAAACTTGGGAAGATACTCATTCCTCCTTACCCTTGTCCTCCCCTGTGGTGGTTTCTTGGCGGATTAGGTAGCAAGGGAAGAGGTGAGAACTGTGGCACCAGCCACACCAACTATGGCACAGTTTTCTCATCAAAAAATTCCCTGAAATTGATGGCAAACAATCCAATAGCAAAGTTCTCCTAGTTTTATTTATTTTTATTTTCATATAATGAGTTAGTGATAGTGGTAGAGGATAGGCACAATTTAGTCTCGATTTAATGTAATATGACAGCACTCTTTGGTTTTGGCTTTCAATACTGATCAAAGCTTCCATAGACTGAAAAAGTATTTTGTCTGAATAACCCAGGCTTTTGCCTCAACTCAGTTTCACTTGTGGTAAAGATCTGACAAAACTATGTTTATTATGATATATTAAAGAAAGACATTCAGAGGTCTAATTTTTAAGAATCAAAAATATCACAAAATAGCCAATGTAGGGAAGTAATTTTAGATCTAATCCCATGTGTCGTAAATAATTTGTTCTGTACTTGTTCGAATGCTCTGTTTCTGATGGACTTCATTTCATAGATTCTCAGAGAGGGATTCCTGATAATATTTCTGCTCACATGATGTGAGAACGTAAGAAATGGACAACATACCATACAGCTCAGTTTTAGCTGATGGTAGCACTAAGAAATGCTGAGCTGGAGTCTATGACACCACTTCAAAAGATAGAGGGTTGGCTTTCATCGATGTATTTGATAATTACAGAGAGATGTGAAGGCACAGAGCAAGCGGAATGCTTTCTGGTGCTAAGAGAATTGTGCAATAAACATACTTAGTTTAAGCAGTGACTCCCTGGTCTTCCTGAATTGGGTTCAATATATGTGAAAAATAACAAGTTAATTGACATATTTTATATATTTATATTTTTGGCATCACATTTTAAAGAGAATATAGACGAGCTAAAACTCATCCAGTATGCAGGAAACTGGATAGGAAAGGGTGTGGAAAACAACAAATAAAGAAGAGTGAGCTTTAGCTTGGAGGAGCGAAGCTTTGGGGGATAAGTGGGGAAGGAGGTTCAGCTATGGTAGTTGAATCTGAATGGTTATGGGGCTATTAAGCATGAAGAGGTATATCTATTCTGCCATGCTAACAGATGATAGAACCAGAATCGATGGGTGGTTCCAAGGAAGCAGATTCTGGAACAACGTTCGAGGACAGGCACTGTGCCGTACATCAATAGAGCAGGGTAAGTCCACAAAATATTGAGTACCTTTTCAGTAGAAATCCTAGAGGCTGGAAGACAAAACATAAGGGCTTCTCTATTACAGATTTCTCCATTAGTGGGAGATTGGGCTAGATATCCTGTACGGTTCTTTCTAACTGTTAAGATCCTAATCTATCTCTTTTTTTGTAGGAAAGGGACTGCAAGTCCCAAGTTATTAAATTTTTTTATCTCACAAAGATTTCAGTTTCTATACTTTAATTTAAACACATATATCCACAGCAATGAGAAGTTTTAAGGGAAACAACAAAGACAGGAAAAGGATATTTCTTTATTTATTAAAGAAGTTCCAACACCTCATTCTAGAAGGTCAGCGAGAACTAAGTCAAGGACAAAGATATAGTCAGGAAGAAATTGTCAGTGTTACAAGAGACATTTGACAAAATCTAAGCCCTTCATTTTATAAATTGGAGAAATTAAGGCCCAGATATAGTGGTGAGTGCTTTGCCAACGTCACAAACACAGTGGCGGAATTAAGACTAGAAGCCAATGTTAATTATCATACCTTACAAGTAATTCATGTTGTGATAAAAGTGATTGTGGAACTATTGCCATTGTAGCATGTGGAGGAGAAGATTTTCATAGCAATTTTGGATATAAGTTTTTAACAATGCAGGTAGAAATTATCCAGTAAAATCTTAGGTCAACTTTTGGAAAAACTTCTGAATAAGAGCCATCTGAAAGTTGAATGAACTTTCCTGAGGGTACTAAATTCCTGAGCCCTGTTTTCCTTGAAGCCAATTTAGAAAGTAGTCCTATATCCAATAGGATGAGCTAGATGATCTCTTAGCCATCTTAAATTTCTACATTTCTCTACTATAAAAATTTTGACCTGATCTCTTTTAATTACAGATGAGGCAACTGACAGTCAGAGACACTGACTTGTCTGAAGTCAGACAGTCCGTTATCAGGGAAGTTATGAAATTAATACATTTAACAGTCAGAGATAATTCCAATAATATTTAGGAGTGAGATGAAAATTCAGAATGGTTCTCCTGTTTTCTCTCCTATTGTATTTCTGGTTGTAACCCCCTCCCAATGACACATTTCTTTTCCATTTTATTTATGACTGTTCTCTGAGAATTCCCAGTGTGTACACTGATAACCTTTCCTCCATGATTTCATTGATAAGAATTCCACAAGCCTTCTCCTATTACCTTTTTTTTTTTTTTTTTAGACGAAGTCTTGCTCTGTCGCCCAGGCTGGAGTGCAGTGGCACAATCTCGGGTCACTGCAAGCTCTGCCTCCCGGGTTCACACCATTCTCCTGCCTCAGCCTCCAGAGTAGCTGGGACTACAGGCGCCCACCACCACACCCAGCTTTTTTTTTTTTTTTTTTGTATTTTTAGTAGAGGTGGTGTTTCACTGTGTTAGCCAGAATGGTCTCGATCTCCTGACCTCGTGATCTGCCCGCCTCGGCCTCCCAAAGTGCTGGGATTACAGGCTAGAGCCACCGTGCCCGGCCTTTACTCTCTTTATAGTATTGAGTAACCACATCAGATTTAGCATGGTGAATGGCTTGACTTAGAGGCTTACATTCTATTTTTTTTTTCCCTGACAGAGTCTTACTCTGCCACCCAGACTGGTGTGCAGTGGTACAATCTCAACTTGCTGCAACCTCTGCCTCCTGGGTTCTGGCAATTCTCCTGCCTCAGCCTCCCAAGTAGCTGGGATTACAGGTGTGTGCCACCATGCTCAGCCTATGTTATTTTTTTAGAGACAAAGTCTTACTCTGTCAGCCAGGCTCACTGCAACCTCTGCTTCCCAGGGTCAAGTGATTCTCATGCCTCAGCCTCCAGGTTAGCTGGCATCATAGGCACACAACACTATGCCTGGCTAATTTTTGTATATATATATATATGGTAGAGACTGGGTTTCATTATGTTGGCCAGGTTGGTCTCAAACTCCTGACCTCAGGTGATTCACCCATCTCAGCCTCCCAAAGCATTGGGATTAGAGGTGTGAGCCACCCTGCCTGGCCCTAATTTTTGTATTTTTGATAGAGAAGGGGTTTCAACATGTTGGCCAGGCTGGTCTCTAACTCTTAGCCTCATGTGATCTGTCTGCCTCCCTCCAAAAGTGCTGGGATTATAGACGTGAGCCACTGTGCCAGGCCAATGCTTAAATTCTAATTTTACTTTTATCAATGATAACATTATTTCTCTAACTTGTTATCTGAAAAATGAGGTAAGTGCCCTATGAATCAGTTTAGAATGGTGAGGGGATAAGAACTATGAAAGTGGCCGGGCGCGGTGGCTCAAGCCTGTAATCCTTGCACTTTTGGAGGCCGAGACGGGCGGATCACGAGGTCAGGAGATCGAGACCATCCTGGCTAACCCGGTGAAACCCCGTCTCTACTAAAAAATACAAAAAACTAGCCGGGCGAGGTGGCGGGCGCCTGTCGTCCCAGCTACTAGGGAGGCTGAGGCAGGAGAATGGCGTAAACCCGGGAGGCGGAGCTTGCAGTGAGCTGAGATCCGGCCACTGCACTCCAGCCTGGGCGACAGAGCAAGACTCCGTCTCAAAAAAAAAAAAAAAAGAACTATGAAAATACCTACTGTGAGATCTTGGATGAAAAGAGCTAGAGGAAGATAATGAATTACAATATAGAACTGAACATATCAGCGATAAATGTGATATGTTGCAAACGTCATAGGACTACAACTGTTACAACATGGTTAACTAAAAGGTATTAGTCTGGGACCTAATCACATCATTACAAAGGAGTCATGTCTCTTTCAAAGAAATTTTATCTTTTAAAATAACTTCATCTTATTTTCTCTTTGTCTGTCATTGTTCTACCTCTTGAGCTAAGAGAGGATGTGTAAGCCCTGAATGAAATAGGATTCAGAGCCTTTATTAAGGATGTTTCTGTTAGAAGTGTCCTTTTCCCCACCATTACTTATCCAACACTTATCCAGCCCCGGGGTTTCTGTTATCCTATTTGGTGACAGACATAAGGCTGTGTGGGGAGGGGAGTTAGAATTCAAATTCGTGGGAACCCTCTTAAGTGATAAAGACTTGCCTATGATTCCAGTATGGAATCTATCAGGAAAAGGCACGATTTCTTCTGAAGTTTTTGCAGAACTTTTTAGCTTAAAAAAAGACATGATGGGCCTGGCACGGTGGCTCACGCCTGTAATGCCAGCACTTTGGGAGGCCGAGGTGGGCGGATCATGAGGTCAGGAGATCAAGACCATCCTGGCTAACACAGTGAAATTCCATCTCTACTAAAGATACAAAAAAATTAGCTGGGCGCGGTGGCGGATGCTTGTGGTCCCAGCTACTCGGGAGGCTGTGGCAGTAGAATGGCGTGAACCCAGGAGGCGGAGCTTGCAGTGAGCCGAGATTGTGCCACTGCACTCCAGCCTGGGCCACAGAGCAAGATTCCATCTCAAAAAAAAAAAAAAAAAAAAGACATGATGAGCTGGGCGCAGTGGCACACGCCTGTAATTCTAGCACTTTGGGAGGCTGAGGTGGGTGGATTACTTGAGGTCAGGAGTTCAAGACCAGTCTGGCCAACATGGTGAAACCCCGTCTCTACTAAAAACACAAAAATTAGCCGGGAGTGGTGGCGCACGCCTGTAATTCCAACTACTTGGGAGGCTGAGGAGGGAGAATCGCTTGAACCTGGGAAGTGGAGGTTGCAGTGAGCCAATATCTCACCACTGCACTCCAGCCTGAGCAACAGAGCAAGACTGTCTCAAAAAAAAAAAAAAAAAAAAAAAGACAAACAAAAAAAACCACCCACGATAGATATCTCTTTATGATAAGAACAAGTTGTTTAAAAATATTGACAAATATAAACTTTGGGAATTAGCTGAACATTTCTTTTTTTTTTTTTTTTCCGGAACAGAGTCTTGCTCTGTCGCCCATGCTGGAGTGCAGTGGCGCGATCTCGGCTCACTGTAACCTCCACTCCCCGGGTTTACGCCATTCTCCTGCCTCAGCCTCCCAAGTAGCTGGGACTACAGGTGCACGCCACCATGCCTGGCTAATTTTTTGTATTTTTAGCAGAGATGGGGTTTCACTGTGTTACCCAGAATGGTCTCGATCCCCTGATCTCGTGATCCACCTGCCTTGGCCTCCCAAAGTGCTGGGATTACAGGCGTGAGCCACCATGGCCGCCCTTAGCTGAACATTTCTAACATCTTTTGTCACCCTAGTCTCCATGGCTATAGTCTCCATGGCAGCTATTAAATGTGGTTGCCAAATTCTAGCTGGAAATTAAAGAATGGCTAAATAGTTTTTATTTTTCCACAGTGCTTAACTTGGGATTGGAAATAGGCTGTGGAAAACAATGGGTATAGGATAGAAGGGTGGCTCTTTATCCTGAGTTTCAAATGAGAATAATTTACATGCTATGAGCAAAAAACGAATACTGCATGCTTGCTCTGCTCTTTTTCCATCTATTTTTTTCTCCTTCCCATCCTAAGTTCTTCATTTTTAATTTTAAATATTAGGCTTTTATCACCATGCACATTGTTTAAAGAGTCAAATAGTTCTATGAGTTTTATTAGCTTTGTTGTTGTTGTTGTTTTTGTTGTTGTTGTTTTTGAGACGGAATCTCGCTCAGACGCCCAGGCTGGAGTGCAGTGGTGCGATCTCGGCTCACTGCAAGCTCCGCCTCCCGGGTTCACGCCATTCTCCTGCCTCGGCCTCCCGAGTAGCTGGGACTACCGGCCCCCGCCACCACGCCCGGCTAATTTTTTCATATTTTTAGTAGAGAGGGGGTTTCACCGTGTTAGCCAGGATGGTCTCCATCTCCTGACCTCGTGATGTGCCCACCTTGGCCTCCCAAAGTGCTGGGATTACAGGCGTGAGGCACCACTCCGGGCCCACTGTATTTTATTCTTATTTCCCATGTCTTTTTGTTTCTTGGTTTACTCTCTCATTTTGGTGGAGCACAGTCTACTGTAGTTTCTCGACAATTGGTACGTGAGAGGTAAATGTTTAGAGATCATCCTTATCTAAAATCTCTTTGTCCTAATTTCATGCTTTATTAGTAATGCGGCTAAGTATAGCATTCTAAGTTGGAAATCATTTTTGAATACTTTTGAATTCGTCATTCCACTGACTTTTAGCTTCCAATTGCTATTGTGAAGTCTAAAATGACTTCGATTCTTGATTTTTTATGTGTGTCCTGTTTTATTTATTCATTTATTTTCCTTTTTGGAAGCTTGTAGGATACTTTCTTTGTAGCCAGTATACTGAAATTTTACTATTATATGCCTTGCTTTAGGTTTATTTTCATCTATTGTTTCAGATATTCAATAAATTCTTTAAGTCTGAAAATGTATTTTTTTTTTCAGTTATGGGGAGTACTCTTGAATTCTTTAATGATTTCTATATATCTCCTGTTATTTGGATTTTTACCCCCTGGGTTTATTTTCTAAATTCCTAATCTCTTATCTCCTATTTTCTATCTCTTTGCCTTTTTTCTCTGACTTTTGGAAAAATTCCTCAATGTTGTCTTCTCATCTTATTTTTGTGTTTGCAATTTTTTGACTCTAATTGTAATTCCCAAGATCTCTTTTAATTTTCTTGTCCACCTCCTTTTAAAAATAGTTCTGTGTCATATCCTCAGATGTTTGGAAATTCTTGGTTGTCTGCTCATATTTAAGTGAGAGGCTAGAAGGCTGATAGGAAACTATGAGTACATGGGTGGGACTTGTTGATTGTGAGGTTTAACTGTAGGATAACAAAGTTGGGGTCTTTAGTTGGTGAACCTCTGAAGTCAGGATTTTTAAGTCTTTTCTTTTAGGCTGGTCAGATTCTCCAGAGAAGAACTTTCCAAATTCCTGCTTGTAGGATAAAGGCCCAACCTCCTGGGAGCCAAATGGAAGAAGACCAGAGGTTTCTGTGTTTACAGTACACACGGTCACTATTGACTCTTTTTTCAGTACTTACTGTGTATCCTCAATAGAACCAGTTGTCCCTGACTCCAAAGATACTAGGGCAGTGTATTTTACTGGGTCAGTGGAGGAGCTGTGTGTGGCTGCGTGGGAACTGAGGAAAGGATTCACAGGTGTAACTGCTCTTAAACTGACTTTCATGCAGTCACCCTTCCTTAGCTCCCCCGGCCCCACATCTCCATTCATTCCTACTTTGAGAGGTAACTGACACCATTAATTCCTGAGCATTTTGGGTATTCTAGAGTGTAACTCAGGTTGATTCTTGGCTTTCCTATTGCTAGCTTAGAATTTAGTATTTTTGAGAAATCTGATATTCTATGAAAATGTAAGAAGAATTTAGTGTTTTTTGGGTCTGCTAAGTTTTTAAAACAACTCATTCATATGCTTTCCAGTTTTCAAAATGTTGTTACTATTGTCCCTCCTCCTGTTCTCCTTGTTTTTATATATTTATGCCATTTAAAAACCTTTACTATTATTTTAGTAGGACTTGTCAAGGGACTGAAATAGATGTGCGTGTGTGTGAGAGAGAGAGCGTGTGTGTGTGTGTGTGTTTAGTATACCATATTTTGAAGTTTCTGTTATTTTATTTTGGCATTTACAGTGAGTAATGGAGGTGTTGATCTTTTATCTTAACATTTCTTTTATGTAACTGAATTGTTGAGGTACAGGAGAATTGCATTATCACTGGAACAGATTAGAAGGCTGATTTCCTTGCCAAAACACAGAATAGCCTGTCTACTTCATATTAAGTGATGCAGTACCAATGGCTTGGATCTGCCTGGTTGAGAAAATTGGATGTTAGAGTTAGTTCTTAAGAATCTTTGTCTGTGAAAGGTTCTGAATAGCTCTACCAGATAGTCTTATAAATTTCAAGGTGAGGGAATTTATATTATTTCATTTTCCTTTGTCTCAGATTAATTTAAAACCTAGGTCCCTAGCTGCCTGAGGAGAGGGGAGAAACAGAAAGGATGAACCGAGAAAGCAAGACAAAGATACAGATACACAAATAGACACATACAGACACACGCATATACAAGTCTCTAAAGAGAATGACGCACACAGGACAGGAAGAATTGGGAGGTGATCAATTAAGACATTAAGTGTTTTGTGACACATGGATGCATCTGCATTTTGCCCTGGGAACAAGGGCCATCAGCTCATTTTCAGAGGGCTGCTGGCTTCTGCAGCTCACTCCTCAGATCAAAGCAAAACTGTCTGCTTGCATTTTCCAATCAGAATAGGGATGCTAATTTATACTCCTTAATGTGTGATGGTAAGAGACTCCTTCAATTAACTGAATTCTATAGCCAGCAAAATAAAAGGTATACAAAGAGGCGCAGGCTGGAAGAGCTGAAATTCTCATTAAATCAAAAGGTCCAGTATTCATTACCTCATGCATCTGAGGCTAAACACTAAATATTGGGATCATCAAAGGAGGTTTAATGGGTTAAATTGAGAATATAATCTAATTAAAATATTAGGCATGGCTAAATAGTTCTTTGATATTCATCTAAAGGTTTCATTAAAAATAGATGCTTGAGGTTTGTATCATAGGAGATTATCAATTTTAAGCAGAAACCACAGATTTAGGAACCTCATCAGCACTACTTCAAAGTGTCACCATTGTGTGGAAGCAGGGGAAATGGGAAAAGGCATCACTGCCAGGTGACAGGGTGGAGATATGATATGAGGCAGGGCCAACCAGGCTTCATGATCATGATTTTGACAGTTGTCTGGATGGTAAAAAAAAATAAAGTGTAAGATTAATTTGGGAGATGATTTTGCCACAGAGGAAAGAGTAAAACATAGAGATCTGAACTGGTTTTATTCAGTGTGTTCTTGGCTTCCTTCCTCTGTTTAGACAGCTTCCCAAAGAATGGCTGATCATATTTTCTGGGTTTTACATTTTGGGCAGTTATTTCCCCTACTATGAAATTTGAACCATTGGGATACTTAGCACTAAAACCTCTCTTGCAAAAGCTTGAGACCTTAGTGACAGAGGGTGCCCTGAGTAGCCTGTTTAGCAGCCCCAGTATCAGTGCTGGTCTCTACAAGCTGCCAGTTCAGCAAAGGGTATTTACGAAATCTTATCAGATATTTCCAAGTCTCCACTAAATACATTTGCCTGGAATGCTCACATCATTGTAAACCTCTCAACCTGTTAGAGCTATTTAATAGCGGAAGACCATTTATTCAGCTTATTGAAAATTAATTACTTACATTACCCAGGTTTGCAAGGGGGAAATGAAAAGGCAATGGAGAGGCAGCAAGGGAGATAAATCCAGTTCACCAAATTCTTTTTTCCTTTCTTCATATTTTCCAGAGCCCCTATATTGAGCGGTGGAAAGAGCTGAAAATACTATTCATTTTGTATCTTATTGTATCTTGCAACATGTTGTCTAACATTTTGGAAAAGTGTCAACTTTCCAGTTATTTTACTGAGCCAAAAGTGAATAACCAAACATGAAAAGTGGGAGTGTTTCACACTAGGGAGTAATTTAGAGAGTTTGATGAATGAATGAATGAATGAATGAAGTCTTCCATCCGAAGCCTTTTGCTTTCCATTAGCCAGATGTTTGCTTAGGAGATTGGGACATTTTATGTTTCTTTCGTCTGTCTCTTTGTGAGACAGATGTGTGGTTTTGCTTAATGAAGTTACAGGGTGTGTAGAAACAAACACTGCACTTAGTCCGGAGGCAGTAGGGTGAGGGGACAGTGCTGAGCATCAGATTTTCAGCTTCTGGGACCCTGCTTCAATATATTTCAAAAAGTGGAACAAACATCTAAATATGACTTTTTTATTAGAACATACCTCCTTGCTTTTATTTTGCCTTTCTAGTATGGGGAATAATATTATTTTGACAATATCTTATCATCACTGACGTAGGGAGAACAAGCACAATGGATAAACAAAATCCACAGTCATTCAAAAATTTCACTTCATGCTACAGTTTTAAATCCTTTCCTGACTGGGAAAACAACTAAAGAGGCAAATGGAGCATTTCTGTATCTTTGTGTCTCCTTGTTTTTACCCATTAGGAATAGAAATTGTGGAAACACAGTTAGCATTAGGGAGAATTCCTACAGTCGTCCTATGAATACTTGACTGTTAGAATGAAATGTATATTATTCAAGTCTAATTCTTACTCTAACAGGAAAAGGTAATCTTTTTTTTTTTGAGACGGAGTCTCGCTTTGTCGCCCAGGCTGGAGTGCAGTGGCGCCATCTCAGCTCACTGCAAGCTCCACCTCCCGGGTTCACACCATTCTCCTGCCTCAGCCTCCCAAGTAGCTGGGACTACAGGCGCCGCCACCACACCCGGCTAGTTTTTTTGTACTTTTAGTAGAGACGAGGTTTCACTGTGTTAGCCAGAATGGTCTCAATCTCCTGACCTCGTGTTCCACCCGCCTCAGTTTCCCAAAGTGCTGGGATTACAGGAGTGAGCCACTGTGCCCAACTAGGAAAAGGTAATCTTAAAAAAGGCATATTTAGGAAAGCAACCCTGATTTTTACTTAGGAACTTCACATTTTCAAATGCTACTTCTAATATAATGGTAACAGATACATTTTGAAGCACATCTTGGGATAGAATTAGCAAAACTTGTCTTGATATCTGCAGACTATCGCCCACATCCAATTCATTTTCTGCTATTTTTCAATAAGTAATTAAAGAAGAATCCCCTCTGAGTTATCTAGTCTGCTATTGCGGGCCATTTGCTATCAACACAAAGTTCTCAATTAGCTCCAGTGTTGTTATAATTACCGGACGTGTTTTCAAACAACTCCCAGTTAATAACTGTTGGGATGAAGAGTCATTTTCTCACTATAGACTAGACTGCACGTTCATGCTTGCTGTGATGTTTTGACAATGATTCATTAACCAATAATAAGGCCCCAATTGGAACCATTAGGCATCAGTGCCTCTGCTCGGCTTACCTTTTATTTTGTTCCTCAACGTTGTCTTTTCTTGACTTGGTTTCTGGATAACTCCCAAGAGACTCCTTACTATACAAAACAATATCAGGAAGACAGCTGTCATTAAATTCAGCTACTTGTAAAAAAAAAAAAAAAAGCTCCCTTTAAGAGGATGCTCTTGTTGGAAACTCAAGATGGAAAAACACAATTAAAAGGAGGCTTTAATAAGAGAGAATACATGGTTTAAATGTCCTTTATTTGCACCAGTTTATAGACATTAGGCAGATTGGGTACTGTGTCTTTCAATGGCATGTATATAACATCTAGTCAAATACAGGGGCGCCATCATTACATCACTTAAGTTTGAAGTTTTTTGTTTTCTAATTCGATTATTTTTTGTTTTTGAATATTTGAAACAGAAATGCTACAAAATTGATCACTGATCCAATTTGGGCCTATAAAAGATCACTACTGTTGTCATTAGTACAATTTACTTTAAAACAGGAGCAAAAAACGTGTTTGTCATTCCCTGTTTTTGCAAAATGTCTCCCCTTAGTATTATGGTAGTTCAGTGACATTCTGCTATATTTCACTATTGTGAGATGATGTGGAGCCAAATGAAGGGCCACTTTGATCCATTCTTTGATTTCAACCCCAAACTTTCAGCAAATATATTTTATTTCCTAGCCAAAGTTATTTTAGATGCCACATGGCACTATATAAAGAAATTTATTGTTCTCGAGTCTTATGTACTGGATAGTAAAGAGTTGCCTGGGAGGTAAGAATCCTGTTGAATGTTGTTTGATGGGAACTGAATCACTTAAGCTGCTTCAGCTAAGTTTGGGTTCTTGACAGTAGGTGTGATAGTGAAGGATTTAACAATGATTAAGCTAACAGAAAAACAGTATGGGAAGTTTTTGAAATGTTCTGGAAAAAAGAAAATAAATAGTGTCTCTTTTATTGGTCATTTTCTAAGTTTGAGTTGCTTTATATGTGTATTCTAATTTTATCAATGTAGTAAAGAGTTGGCAGATTGTACATGCTAAAAAAGTATTAGGTACATAGTAATGCATATTTCTAAAAACTGAACTTGGTGGAAATTCAGGTCCAAAATAGAAATTCATAGCAACTATATGTTGCTTGTCCACACAGAGAAACAAGGACAACCTCCTTCCATCGACAAATAAACAGTACTGTTCCTGGTGTTGAAGGATGCGAGATTCAGACCTGGCTACCCTCCCATTACTCTCAGTAGGACTGATGGACTTCGAGTCATGTAGCCTTTCTCTTCACCTCCATTTCCTCTTCTGAAAAACTGGCAGTTGAATGTGATAAACTCTTTCCAAGCTCTAAATTCTTTTAAGATATTCTAATACAAATGGAATATTTAAAATTTTTTACCCTGTCCCTTTAAATACGAATGTCTCTATATGCATTCTTTTTCTCTTCCAGATTAAGTTAGAATTTAAGGCCATTTCGGAAACAAATTAATGAAGGTTATTCATTCTACCTCATATTTCTAGAAATGTCTTCCTGCACCCAGAAGAGGCCTCTTCTCTTACAAATACATTTTAGGAGCATTTTGGCCTGTGATTTTCCTGAGTCTAATGCCTCATATATTACATTTTCCAAATCTCACTGAAACATGATTCACCAGTTTTCTGTTTATCTTCAGATACTTGTTACTTTGCAGACTCTCAATTCTAACTGCTTTCAGTTTTAAGAGAAGGTTTCGTATGGGCACCTTTTACGCTACATTCCAGTACATGTAAAATATATACAACATAGGAGTAAATTTCCAAAGCAGTCCTTACAATACACGTATAGATAAACAGATTTGCCCCAAATTGATGTTCAAAATATCCACTTCTGAATATGCCTATCTAAAAATGTAATGTCCATCTAATATAAGGAAGAAAGTAAAAAAATTAAACCCTCCAGTAATTATTTTAAGACTGGGAATTCTTGCAATATTAAAAAAGGTTAAAAAACTAAAAAATATTTATTGACATTTGTATTCAGTAGTAAACTATGGAATGCTTTTGTCTTATCTATTTGTGTGTGTGTGTGAAAACACACATTTGACAATATTTTAAGATATTTGTGATGGTAAGATGGCCAGCAAATTTATGTACTTGGAGTAAGGAGCTTTGATAAAGTGTGTCTCTCAGAGGTGCCTGCATCAGGTGTTTCTGGACTTGTTGGAGGGTTTCTAACTAATGTCTTGATGCTCTCTTAGAACAACATTAGGATTTGTTCCATCTGAGCAGGCACAACCAGATGTACCTTCATTTTCTTCAACTTTATTTCTTTATTTATTTGTATTTCATTCAATTGTCACTTTATTGCAAGATGGTAGAATTAATTACAAATTTAAACTATAACCTGGTAATCTTTAGTCAGGCACCAAGATTTAATAAAGGCAAACCGCTTATTCAAAAGCGATCATAGGGCCAAGCGTAGTAGCTAATGCCTGTAATCCCAGCACTTTGGAAGGCCAAGGTGGGTGGATCACCTGAGATCAGGAGCTCGAGACCAGCCTGATCAACATGGCGAAACCCTGTCTCTACCAAAAGTATAAAAATTAGCCAGACGTGGTGGTGCACGCCTGCAATCCCAGCTATTCAGGAGGCTGAGACAGGAGAATCGCTTGAATCCAGGAGGCAGAGTTTGCAGTGAGCCGAGATTGTGCCACTGCACTCCAGCCTGGGCGACAGAGCGGGAGTCCGTCTAAAAACAACAACAACAATAACAAAAAACAATAAAAAAAGTGATCATGGAACAACTCAAATGCCCAGTAAGAAGGATGGGAAACATCTGACTGGCCAACAGATTGAGTTCTCTCAGTATAGTGAACAAATGTTTCATTTTTAGGAGATAGAAACTATCTACTTCAGTAGAGGGCAATAGAGAAAGATTTCGCCACATAGACTAGTTTCCATTAGTCAGTCAACTGTTTCTGGCTGTCCCAATTGGGATAGATACATTTACATAACTGGCTGGGCATGAACCTTCTTTGCCAATAGCTTTAGGTCCCAAATGCACTTGGCAATTGTCTCCTTTTCCTGCTGTGCAGAGATGCTCTGCACCACGTGCTTCTCCACCCAATTTATCATGCGCTCTTGTTCCTTTCAACGCATCATGTTCTGCACAGATATATGATAGTCCAGGTGATTCTTTACTTCCTTATACACTCTATGCAGTCATTCCCAGTAAGTAACCTTCAAAGCCATAGCAATGTTATTCCTCTGCACATCAAAAAGGTAATGGTGCTTCTGAACCAGTGAGCACTGCGACTTCTCCAAATCAATTGCATCTGGATTTGTTTGATGGAAGCCTGCTTCACCTCTTCTAGTTTGGGCAGTGTCTTGCTCATTGAGTTTATAAGCAGATTCTCCAATAGAGGCACCATATTTTTAAATTACAGAAAGTAACCCTACTATTGATATAGTAGAGAAGGTCTCTGTGGTAATCATGTATATTTCTTTGGATAAAGCATACAAGATAAGCCCATTTTGGAGCACATAGTGTCCTGTTACACTGCTTTTAGGATAAAGAAATTGGAAGAATTCCTCAGGGATCAGCCCCAAATGAACTTTCCTCTATAGGAAAAGGAAGGAAGAGGGGGTAGAGGGGCAAGGAGTCGCTGCCCTGTGTGAAAGGTCCTTGTCGCCTGCAATACCCCTGGACCTAGGAAACCTGCATTCTACAGAGAGGGGGCCACTGTGGCAGTGGCAGAAAGCGCCTCCCAGGACAGCATGGTCGGCGAAGACACAGGCAGCCAGCTGTCTTCACATCCCTGAGACCCCGACCAGAGAATGTGTCAGGGCAGGAACCTTTTGTTGCTGTTGTTGAGACAGAGTCTTGATCTGTTGCCCAGGCTGGAGTGGAGTGGCACAATCTCGGCTCACTGTGACCTCCGCCTCCTGGGTTCAAGCGATTCTCGTGCCTCAGCCTTCTGAGTACCTGGGACTATAGACATGCACCACCACGCCTAGCTAATTTTTGTATTTTTAGTAGAGATGGGGTTTCACCATGTTGCCCAGGCTGGTCTCAAACTCCTGGCCTCAAGCAATTCACCTGCCTCAGCTTCTCAAAGTGCTGGGATTACAGGCGTGAGCCACCGGGGCCTCAACTTTATATATATATATATATATATATATATATATATATATATATATAT